>NC_064849.1:60021453-60321453 GCF_024139225.1 Suncus etruscus
GATTCTTCAGATAGGTTTCTGTAATGATGCAAGACACAAGCGTTCTGAGGGCAAGTGCATACTCATACTATTCTGTAGCAATATACACCTGGAAAAAATGTCATTTCCCAATATTACCAATGGAAGAGCAAGGCATAGAAAGATCTATCAGGAAAAATTGCCACCCCTGGAATAAAAAGAATCTTAAAGTTCCTTCATATAACTTCTCAGCTGAATACTTTGCACATCTCTTGAAACTGTAACATGCTCATTACCCTTTTACTTTTTTCCTATTATTTGCCAGCATATTCTGGTCTCATCAAACATGGACCATGCACAGAAGGAATTGAGCTCTTGAGAGAGAAGAAAGGCCTGTTCCATTTCTTTGACGGGATCCATTTAGGAGACTTGATCCCACACATTTTGAAAAGTGAGCCCTTAGAGCCCAATTCCTATTTTTAGCTCTGTTTGTCCAAGGACTTGTTGCAGCCCATCCTTTAAAAGGGTTAAGGGAAGTTAAAATGAGAGAAAAATTGGGTAAGTAAGTGATAGTAAAGCAGAATGCAGAAAGATACTATCCTTTCTTAAAAGGGAGGAAATGAGATTTGGCAAAAGTCAACTTAAAATACAGCGACTTTTTTTTTTTATCAGCACGACACTAGAGAGGGTTAAATGGCTTTATATATGTAAATATACATGAAAATATAAAAACAGGGATCAAAATGTTAAACACCCCCCCCCATGACTATTCTCACTTTTAGTTATAATTAACTGGAGCTAAGAATGAGTTCTTATAGGAGATGGAACAATATACTTGGGAGTGATTCAGCCCTTGGTAGAATGTAAGCCATCGGATTCCCTCTATTTTGAAGCACCCTTCTAAATGGCCCCCACACTCCACTCATTGGAAGTAAAGATGAAAAGGTGTGACTCCAGAGTGGTTATTGAGCGGCAGCTCTGAACCAATCACCCCTTTAGGAGTTAAAAGTACACAGAGAGCACTGAGATACTCCGGGTCCTTTGGTGAGCTGTGTTAGTCCTTTTTAGGAAGGGATCGCACCCACTGATAGTCTGTGAAGGAAGGGGCAAAGAGACTCAGTCTTTTGGGGTCTATGGGGTATTCAGGCCCAGAGGCTCAAAGAGAACCATTCATCTCAAAGTCCCCTTTAGCTGGAATACCAACAGTTTACTATTTACTTTCAAATAGACCTATGTCGTGTTAAAAAAAAATCTACAAAAAACGCAAACCCCCAAACCTCAAAAAACTCAAATCCATGGGCAGACCCCATGAATCAGTTTTCACTTGATGCCTAGATCATACTATCTCCCTCTTGAGTCTCCCAACCGGCGGTGTTTGTGGCTCTCTCCCTCACCCTTACTCCCCTACCCGGAGCTGTAGACAGTCGGCGCGAGCAACACTTCCCCAAAGGTCTTGCTCTTCTCCCTCTTCAGAGCTGCAGCTCGAGTCAGCGACGGGCGCAGTTCCCTAGGAGGAACCGGGCGGAGTCGGGGCTCCCGCGCTCACCGGCGTGCTAGCCCTGCGCTCCTTTGTCGCTGGAGCCTGCCGAGCCCAATCAAGCTAGAGGTCTTGCTTTCAGATTCTATTTGCAGATTTCCCCCACACACACCCTCCTCCACCCCTCCCCAAGTTACCTTTTTAGCCTGATGTCTCGTGTTTGCGCATCAGAGCAGAACGCGCGCACAGATCAATATTTTGGGGGCTAGGAGGTCATCTAACCACGTTAATCTCAGAGGGAAAAAATAAACAAAACAAAACAGAGAGCAGGTCTTATAAATAGCAAGCTTAGAGTTAAGAGATGGGGTGTGGTGCAGGTGAAAGGGACTCGAATAGGATACTGCCTGTAAGGGGCTCAGAGAGGGCAGTTACCCCCGATTTCCCTCCTGCCCTCTGGAGGAAGACGCGCTCTGGGATTGCGGGCGCGGCCCGGGCGCACACGTTGCTGCGAGGCATGGAGCACAAGTTACCGTTATCCTGTGAACGCACAACCATCCGAGTCGTGCGGGGCGGAATACACCACAGAGGGGGTTCCGGGGAATCCCTTTGATGATAAACGAACCAACAAACAACCACCCCCCACTAGCTAGCAACGCGGGATCGATTTGAGTCTTCCTTCGGGGTCGGTCCCTAAGCGCGCAGCGGAGAAAGTAACGTTCGCGGAAAGCGCCGCCTGCAAGTTTCGCTCCCCGGGAGCCGGCGAGTTAGCGGGCGTGAGAACCCCGGAGAACCTCGCTCCAGACACATCCTCCACCACCCCCGACCCCCTACCCCGCACCTTTTGCTATTCAACGGCTACGGGAACTTGTCGGAGCGGATAAAGGAGCAGAAAGCCGGGAGCGCGGAGAGAGCCCGGCTCCATCCCAGCGCTGCGGGCGAGGCTGGCGGGCCGCGCAGAACCGTGTCTTGGCTCACGGCGCGCGGGGCTGGCTCGGAGCAGTTCCCCCTCGCTCCTCGGCCCTCCACAATGCCGGGTCGCTGCCCCGTCGGCTCCCCACGTCGGTCACGGTGTAAACACCCTAGAGGAGCAGAAAGACACCCTCCCACCCCCCCCCCAGGGGACTAGCTCTTCTCTAGCGCTTTCCAACACCCATCTGGGGGCAGAAGGTTTTCTTGAAGGAAGTTCTACCTCCAGACCCCCCAAAACAATAGGAGAATGCGGTACAGTCGAGTTTTAAGAAGTCGGGAATCACACATAAAACTTTGATTTTTTTCATTAATTAGAAGCAGTTCCTTTTCCTACTTATTATATACTTCTGTATTATTGACCAAACACTCCGATTTACTTGGGAGAGGGGTGAACTGAAAATACCTTCCTCAAGAACTACCCATTCTTTGTTTCCTAGAATACTTTTAGCAGAGAGTCCTGGTGTGGATCTATGAGCACTGGATTTTGCCCCAGGAATGTTCCCCAGGCCGGCTACTTGCAGCCAATTCATCTCCAAGTGACTTTTCTTCCTTTCTCCTCTCCCACCCCCGCCCAGCGCGTATCCATGCCAGGGCTTAAGAAGCTGTTCAAATCCTCCAGTCTTGGTTTCAACTTGATTTTGTTGTTGTTGTTGTTGTTGTTGTTATTGATCAATATTGGGTCATACACAAACCACTTGTCAGAGCCTTTGGCTCCATCTCGCAGCTGCACTTCCTACCGAGGCTTAAGTTGTGCCCTAGGAACTGGATGGATTTATTGACGGGGTAGGGGGTGGGAAGGGGGGGTGGGTGGCAGATTTACACATTCTCTGCGCCTTCAGTTACCAGGAAATTCCCTTAAATTTCTACATTCTGTCTGGTTCCTGTCAAATTTACTTATTGATTTGTTGAGCTATACAAAAGCTCAGTAGATGTATTTCGAATCAAGTATATGTGTCTTTCTATGATCTTTTCTTTTTTATTGAGATTTTTTTTAAGAGGAGAACCTATTAATCCCAATTCTACATGTATATCTGACACCAAAAAGAACATAGGCCAGTAGACAGATAATTGTTGTAATTGCCAGAGGGAGGATTGAGTAGGTAGGGCGTTTGGGGCTTGTGTAATTGGAGTAATATATACAGTTTATCTTTAGAGTGCACTGTGTATACTCTTTCCCTTGATACATATTGCACATGAGCTGAACTCATGGCCGGCTTGTCTTGGCATGTTTGAAGCCCCAGACGCTCAACGGTATCATTACAGGAAAGAGACAAAACTCTGAAGACTGTCTCAGGGGGTGGATGGGAAATTTGTCTTGCCTGAGGACTTTTGAGTCAGTGTACTTCCTGCATCAGAGTGCCTGACAGTACAGAGTTCAGGTCTTACCGTGCACAAGCTAAGGGAAAGGGTGGGGACTGGGGAGTGGGAAAAAAACCGCTGATTCTCAAGATTTCAAAGGGACTCTTTCTATTTATCAGTGTTACCGAAGTGTACGTTACTGAAGAAACAACAAAACAAGCGCAGAGCTGCAATTTTCAAGAAAATAGGATCCCCAAATATAAAAATAAAAATGTAGCAGATAAGATGTATAATTCAATCAAATTACACAAAATTGCTTGAAAATCCAGAACAGTAGCGATCCATTATGCCTCTGTTTTATTAGTGACAAGTACAATTACTCTAAAATAAAGAACACTGGTGAATATATAATTGGCTGTAATCATGTTAGTGTTTGAATAAAAATGACGGGAACATTTAACACTTTGACAACAAAATGTTCAGAAATAACTTATTTATTCAAACAGTTTTTATTTTCCACCAAGTGAAGGAGAAACACAGTTTGCTTAGGAAAATCAATGACTTTTCCCGGCAATAAATAAATATCCAAAAGGGGAAAAAACAGCCCCACACCTCGATATTATTACTATTATTATTTTTAACCAGCAAGAAGCTTAATCTAGTTTGGAGTCAAACACACTAACGGTTGTTGGGTACCAACTCCTGCCATCTAGAGGCCCAGCGCTGCAACTCACTCAAATGCTAAACCCCTTTCAGGCTGTGACCTCGGGAATCAAAGTTAATATTCCTTTGCAAATTGCTCTCCAAACTAACTCCCCTTCCCCCAGCCCTCGCATCCCCTTCCTCTCTACAACATCGTCATAATATTTTCCTAGTAATTGCTCTGTGCCATTGGCAGACGCTCCAGTCTCGGCAGCTCGGTACTCTCCCAGGAAAGCTCACTGGGGAAGCGGGGATATTGGGTGTTAGAAAATATCCCTCTAAAACACTAAAAATTTGGTAATCAGGCTGGATTGGGATTTCCTGAAGAACATATCAGGCCGAGGCCTGCATATACTTGGAGTTTTTGTGTTTACTTTTGCGTTTAAGGGTTTTTCTTAGAGAAACTAAAGCTGGAATCCCAATACTGACCGTGGATCAGTTTTTTACCTCGCCCAAGATTTCCTTCCAGTCCACACAGCCCTAATTTGAAAGGCACCAAGTTCTGACACGCTGTGTATTTCGAATCAAATTGTTGAGCCCCACTGTGGTTTCCTTGAGTCTCCCAAATGCGTTGTCCTAAGCACAGGCATTGAGGGAGAGTCCGTGAATGCGTAGTTCGCCTCTGGGGCCCAGGACGTCGATCCCCGGGAAATCTTTATCATTAGGACTAGAATGGGGTCTTTTAAGAATCTACCCCAGGGTGATGGTAAATTCTGATTAGGCAAGATGGGAGGGAACTGGAAACCTTCACACATTTGATGATCTCGGTGGATCCCTTGAGTTTCTTGCTCAGAAAAGTCGGCCTAACTCCCTATCTTGCCTGGCTGTTGTAAAAGCAAAGCTTGAGAATAGAATAGGCTCAGCGGAGTGCAGCGGCCTTGGCGATAGAAATAAAGCGATGTGGGTTACTTGGTGCATTTTGGCTTAGGGGAGGTTGGTGGGGGGGTTGTCCAGCTGTAGAGAGCAAACTGGACCGCCCTGGCAGCTCAGCTCGATGCCCTCCAGACCTTCTCCCTGCCCCACCCGTCCAAGTTGGTCTTTATTGCACCTAGAACACTGCTGAAGCTCAAAGTTTGCTGGTAAGGAAAGCAAAGTAAATTGAATTAGTTTGAAATAAAAAGAGCCCAACTCTGATAAATAACTGAACTGTAATGGCAATTTTGTTGCTTTAGTTTTCCCTATCTTCACTTCCTCCTTTCTCCCTGCTTTTCTTCAATCTCTCAATTTTCCTTTCTTTACTTCTACATTTTATGAAGCCTCACTTTATTCCTATCCTCCCACCCCCCTCTATTTTATTCTATGTTTTGAAACCTCCTTAGTTTAATGGAGACTGACATTTCCTCTAGTCCCTCTCAGAGGCAACCTCAGATCCTGGACAGAGAATCTCTCTTCATGCTGGAGGGAAATATTTAAAGTGGAGGGAAATATTTAAGGTGTTTGCAGTGTGTGTGTGTGTGTGTGTGTGTGTGTGCACATGCATATAATGTCTATATCTATTTATCTATCAATAACGATATCCCAGTATTTGCTTTTCCTAGGGAATGCAGCCTGTCCCAAACTCCCTCTAAGCGACCCTCTTTGAGATTAACCTCTCAGCTATTTCATTTCATTCGATATGTCTCCATGCTCAACCCTCAGGTCTACCACCCCTTTCCTGCATTACATTAACAGGCAATGTTAGCCTTCCGCTACGTGTTTAGGCTGCTAATGTCAACCACTTAATGCAACAAAAATGCTCATCTGCGGAGATTTTCCCAAGGCTCCTTTCCTCCCCTCTTTCTCTTTCTTTTCTTTACAATGAAAGTCCATTCTTCCCTCCCACATTTTCTTTTTTTGAGGTGGGGAATGAAAAAAAAAAAGGAGCAGGGGGTTTCCAATAACTTTGAACATGTGTAGGAGAGCTCCCCTCCCCTATTTCCTGATTACCAATTCACACAAGGGCTAGTTAGTATGTTTCTGGCTTTCTCTTGAGAGCATACATGTGTATTGGGCAACAATACATTTGGTGGCTTCTCCTAAATTAAATTACCTTCCCCTTTCCGTCAGTCATTCCATTACTTTTCTCCTCTCCTCATTCTGTCAGAACAGTACAGGAATGCCCTTATAGTTTCACAACTGCATCTGTGTCATTTTTTAGCTTTAGTCTTCTTAAGAAAACCCATCTGGCTTGCCTTTTTATTTTTGAACAGGAAGGCAAGGTTGAAGATACTCTTAGTATTGGATTACTTATATGTATGTTTGTCTATTTGTAATAACTTTATAGAGGAGACTTTTCTGGGTTTGCTAGCATTCACATTTATTCTCTTTTACCTAAACTTAGATGAAAGCCTTTTGTCAACTTCTCTTTAAAATTTGATCTTAAAATATATGTATCTTCATAATTCATCTGTATCCAGTTTCCAAGAATGCATTCAAGAAAAGAGCAAAATAAAATCAGTATTACATATTATGTATTATTTAGTGGGTTTGAATTTAATAAGACAATTAACTTCATTGCTCCTCAATGTAGGATTTTTTCTTTTTAAATGTATATCAAGTGTAGCCAGAAAAACAGTTTTTCTTCTCTGGTTCTTGCACTTTCTGTAGTTTCTGAAACAAGTTACTTCACCTTTCTAGCTCTTTCTTCATAGCAAAAATAAGTGCCTTCCATATTTTAATAATTTAATTTCATTTAATTTACAAAAATCTCCCCCAAAATAAAAAAAAAAACAAGAAAATAAATACAACGCCAGGAAATGTATTTTAAATTAAAAAGAAAAGTTGGAAAGCAGTAAGGGAAAAAATCTCATTCAAACGGCAGCAGCACCATCTAGTGACCATATTGCTCATAATGCTCTAATAGTAGCATTGAAGGTGTGTGCTGATTCATTGATTTTCAGAGGAGACACCTTGGTTTTATTAAAAAATAAAATCTGCCAAAATATGCATTAGTGATATCAGTAAGTTTTTATTAAGTGTACTGGAATAGAAGGAAAAATATTTACCAACTTCAAATCCTAAGATGGAAATTACAGGGTTTTTTTTTTGTTTTTGTTTTTGTTTTTTGTTTTTGGGTCACACCCGGCAGTGCTCAGGAGCCACTTCCAGCTCTAAGTTCAGAAATCATCCCTGGCAGGCTCTGGGGACCACATAGGATGCTGAAATTCAAACCATCATACTTCTGCATGCAAGGCAAACATTCTGCCTCCATGCTATCTCTCTGGCCCTTGGAAATTACAGTTTTGATTGACATATTCAGATGTTTTAAGATGTATCAAGAGACAAGTCCTAAAACTAAATTTGTCAGTTTGCTCTATTTACCCAGCCTACTTTCCATCCCATATTGGGGTAGGAGGTCAATAGGAAACAAAACTCATCTCTTCTAAATGAAAAGCATGTGCTTGTCCTACTATGAGCTGTCCCCAATATTTCAAATTTACCTACTGTATTATGGCATAAATCCTTCAAAATAAAAAAAGTTGAAGGTTGATATTTAGTTTTGTATGGATCAAACTTTCAGTTGGTGTAGGATAGTTAGCTAGTTATTATCAAATAATATGTTCTAAACATTCTATACCTTTAAGAACTATACATTTTTATGCAAATCAGCTTTGCTCAAAATAACTTGAATTTCACATAAATGAAATTCCCATCCCCATATAGAGTTTGTTTCATTTTTTGTTTGTTTGTTGTTTGTTTTGAGGCCACACTCAGTGATGCTCAGGGGTTACTCCTGGCTATGCACTCAGAAATCACTCCTGGCTTGGGGGACCATATGGCATGCCAAGAATTGAATCACGGTTCTTCCTCAGTTAGCGAGTGCAAGGCAAATGCCCTACCGTTTGTGCCACAGCTCCGGCCTGTCTGTCTCATCATTTTATTGACAATATGAAATGGAATATTTGGACATAAGTGAAGATTAAGACAAAGAGTTTATATAGCCTATGGCTTTTCGAAATAGTCATTTTAACCTTTGCTTGGCATTTAACAGTTTGGATGGAGGCAGTAGAAAACAATGATTTTCATTCCATGTGACTTTTTATTTAGTTTTGGTTTGAGGTTTTGGTCCTGAGTTCAGAGTTTACTTGCTCCTGGTTCTATTGGCAAAGCAACTGGGAACTACTGAAGTAAATAGTTTGATATTTTGTAACTTTTAAGTAAACTAATTTTGTATATTCAGTTTTATTTTAACTCATACTTTTAGTGTTTTAGTCTAAAGTTTTACTACTTATTGCCCTGTTAGCTAGTTTAGTCAGGTAAAATTGCAGAATAGAAGATAATTAGACTAGTTATTTTAATGTTGGTACACTTGAATTATTCATTCTTTTCTTGGCCTCTATCTTTTAGTTTGGTTTGGGTTTGGCTTTTTGAGTCACACACAGTGATGTTCAGAGATCATATAGAATGCCAGGATCAAACCTAGGTTTCCTGTGTGTGAGCAAGTGCCTACTCAATCTATTTTTGCTCCATCCCCAGATTCCCTATCTTTCTGCAAAATGATAAGGCTGGGGAGGGTGAGAGAAATCAATGGGTTATTCTGTATGCAGTTCATGCAGGAGTCCTGGATTTGATCCCAAATACCATATGTTCCCTGCACCATTGAACTCTTCTCAAACCCACAAATGATACACTTGAATTCTCTATTGTCTTTTCAAGGAAAAAAAAATGTCTTTTCTGGTGCCTCTATTTTCATGTCTGTCTCTTCAGAACAATTCTGAATTCTCCAATTAAAAATCTAATCATAAATAAAAATATAAAGAGTCCACATGTCCTCCTCCATATCCACCCACTTCACCCTTTGTCTGCTTGGGAAAAAATGACAAAAGTCTTGGACTTTGCAGTTAACATTTACCAACTCATTGACATGCACTCAGTTCTCTCTTGTTGTCCCTCCAGAAAAATCACAGCGTGTGATGCAACTCAACTGAACACAATGCTAACACAGCTGTATTTGAGTTGGTCTAACATGTCCCCAGATCTTTACAGGAATGATTATTTATTACTAGTTTATGTTCAAATTATTATTATTGGTATAAACCATAGCCAAAGTATTCTGGCTGCAAGTACTTTTATTTTCTCCATATTTCAATGACCCTAAGAATAAGTTGTTTTAGGAAGTGGCAATAAAATGCCTGCAATTTCTATTTGGTTTAGAACAGCATCAGACACATTCAACAGGGAAACACTGTTCACAGGGTGGAACTCTAACTCTAAGATGCAAATACGGTTAGCATTAAATTAGCACTTAATTAAGTCACCATTAGGCTAAATGTCTATTGAGGAAAAACTTATCTGTACTGACCAAGATTAATAGATCAGAGAGTTTATTAAGGAAAATAATTAAATTTGTTGAATGTTTGCTTTTAAAGTGTTTTTTTCTCTTGTTTACTAGGTATTTTTATTGGGACGAGATTGGGAACATATGAAGAGGTGCTCAGGAATCGCTTCTGGAGGTGCACTGGGAATCATATATAGTGTGAGGGATTCAAACCACGATCAGTGCATGTAAAACAAGTGCTTTGCCTGCTATGCTATCTTTTTGACCTGGTATCTTCCTGCTTTTACTATGATCAAACTAGGAATAAAATATTTTATGTTTGTATAAAATTTGCATGACATATATTTTCTTGTGTTCTCAAATCTTATGGAGAAAGACATTATTATTTTTCTTTTATTAAGGTACCATGATTTACAAAGTTATTCAGAATTGAATTATAAGCATAAGCTGCTCCGACACTAACCCCACCACCAGTGTCAGCTTCCCTCTCTTCCCACCCCAGTGTCCTCCGTTTCCCTCCTACATCCAGACTGCCTCCTTAAAAGACAATATTTTGAGAAGCAAGAAACGTGACCAAAAACAAGAAAGTAAAATCACCTGTTTGAGTTTATGATACTGAGAATACACAGAAAAGAAACATTGATCCTAGTTTTGGATGGATTACATCTTGCTCCTGAATTTCTTCAGAATTGGCATCTTCAAATAGGCTGCTAGAAAAAATGGCTTATTCTGCATATTTGAGAAGTCTCAAGTTTTAGATATTCTAGGTGCCCCTGGTAACAATGCTTGATACTTTTCAGTCATATATGAGTTTATCTCCTCTTTTCACAGGACATGCCATATTTGCAAAAACATTCTATTCAAAATATGTTGGAGCTGGAAAGATAACATAGTGGGTATGGGGTTTGGCTTGCACGCATATGGCCTACCCAGGTTTGATCTCTGGCATGCCAGGAGTGATTTTTGAGTGCAGAGCCAGGAGTAACCCCTCAGTGCTGCCAGATGTGGCAGGAAAAAAATACTTGTTAATAATATAAAGATCTAAAATTTTTGGAGTTGGAATGATCATACCAAATGTATTTGATTTTATATCTCAGGAGATAACTCACTCTTTGAATTGGTATTTCCTGGGACTGAAATCCTGGCCATAATGAATATTCTGGCATTTTATTTCCAACTCCTTTTTCTTGCTATTCATTCTGAGGACTGGTTTTTTGAAACTCTAGCTTGCACCAGAGATTTCTCCTACTCCTGGAGTCCTGACTGTTAAGTAGCTCTCTGCTGCCCTCCACTGGCATTAAGCAAATACTGCTGCTCACCTAATTCTGTGCTAACCCGCTCACTTAATCTTTGCCTAAGAGTATGGGAGTATATGTCTAGTTTTTATAGTATGGAAAAATAGAACCCAAGACCTTTACCTACAGTTATATCCTATTTTAATCTGTTAACTTCTTCTTCATCATCTTCTTCCCTCCCTCCTGCCTTTCCTCCCTCTTCCCTCCCTCCTGCCTTTCCTCCCTCTTCCCTCCCTCCTGTCTTCCCTCTCTCCTTCCTTCCCTCCCTCCTGTCTTCCCTCTCTCCTTCCTTCCCTCCCTAATTTCCTCCCTCACTCCTTCCCTCCCTCCTTCCTTCCCTCCTTCCTGCCTTCCCTTTCTCCTTCCTTCCCTCCCTCCTTTCCTCCCTCACTCCTTTTTCCCTCCTTCCCTCCTTCCTTCCCTCCTTCCTTCCCTCCTTCCCTTCCTCCCTAATTCCCTCCCTCCTTCCTCCCCCTCCTTCCTCCCTCCCTCCTTCTCTCGCTCCCTCCTTTCTCCCCTTCCTTCCTTCCCTCCCTACTTCTCTCCCTACTTCCTTCCCTTCTTTCTTCCCTTCCTCCCTCCCTTCCTCCCTCCCTTTCTCCCTTCCTCCCTCCCTTTCTTCCATCCTTCCTTTCTACCTCACTCCTTCTCTCCCTCCCTCCTTTCTCCCCTTCCTTCCTTCCCTCCCCACTTCCCTCCCTACTTCCTTCCCTCTCTCTCCTTCCTCCCTCCCTTCCTTCCTTCCTCCCTCCCTCGCTCCCTCCCTCCCTCCTACCTCCTTCCCTCCCTCCTTCTCTCCCTCCCTCCCTCCCTCCCTCCTACCTCCTTCCCTCCCTCCTTCTCTCCCTCCCTCCCTTCCTTCCTACCTTTCTTCCTCCCTTCCTTCCTACCTTTCTTCCTTCCTTCCTTCCTACCATCCTTCCTTCCTTCTTCCTTCCTTCCTTCCTTCCTTCCTTCCTTCCTTCCTTCCTTCCTTCCTTCCTTCCTTCCTTCCTTCCTTCCTTCCTTCCTTCCTTCTCATCACACCTGGGTGTGGTTGTATTCAGTTTCTACTCCTGGCTTTGCACTAAGAGATCAAACCTAGAAAGCTTGGGTGACACTATGGGGTGCTGGAGATCCTGATGTACTAAGTTTCTAGTCCTGTTATTTTTTTTATATGACAGAACTAAGAATCATAACTGTATAATCTCCAAGCCTTTCTATCAGTTTTTTTGCAATAACTAAAGTGAAGTTAGGTTCAAAAAAATAACAAGATTATATTAACAATAATTACAAATACATTTTGATGCTAATTGGTTAAAGAGTTCTTCCATGTGTGGTATCAGGGACCCAACAATTTATCCTGATTCAAGAAAATGCCAGGGCCTTCACTTAGGTTCAAATTATCCAGCAGGGACAAAGAATATTCTTGTCAGGAAAGCAGGTTTTTTTTTTTGTTTTGTTTTTTGTTTTTTTTTTTTGTTTTTTTTTTGGAGGGGGAGGCACACCCGGTGACGCTCAGGGGTTACTCCTGGCTATTGCTCAGACATAGCTCCTAGCTTGGGGGGAACATATGGGACACCAGAGGATCTAACCACGGTTCTTTCTAGGCAAGTGCTTGCAAGGCCTTATCTCTAGCGCCACCGCTCCAGCCCAAGAAATCAATTTTTAACTCTCTAAATTAAAACTTAGCTTAAATTTTAGAAGGGATTATGTGCTTATTTATGAGTATGTATAACTCTTTAACTTAAGTTCCAGCAAGAATTTGCATTAACACATATGCAATGTCATTGGGTATAACTGTCAACAGTTTTCTTGTTATTTATGGCTGATCTGAAAAATAAAATTCATTCAGCATATTTTTAAAACTAGAAAAATACTTTCCTTGGACATAACCTTATATTGCTCCATGAAGCAACACATATAAATGACATTTCCTGTGTTTTGTACCAGAAACCTGTATTTTTTATGGGATGGAGATTTTCAAGTGGTACACAGAGACTGTTTGGGCTATTCTTGGCAATTCTTGGCCAACTGGGCCTACAGTTCAAGGATGTGTTGCTTCTTGGGCCCTGTAGTACCAGGGGTTAGCTGGAATTCCTGGAGGTAACTGTTAGGGCCTCCCAGACTCTGGTTAGTGGTTTTTTGAGATCTCCAAAATATCCCTAGAAGTTCTCTGGGGGGATAGTCTGTTATCAAAGACCAAACTGGGGTCAATTACATTGCAAGGCAAGCATCCTAAACCCTGTACTGTCTCTCCAATCCCTGAATAATTATTTTATACAGCAACAAGAAAAAAATGGGGTGCATATTTAGATAATATCTTACATTTAAGTTATATCCTTTTTAATTTTGGGGTTTTTTTTGGGGGGGACACACCCGTTTGATGCTCAGGGGTTACTCCTGGCTAAGTGCTCAGAAATTGCCCCTGGCTTGGGGGGACTCTATGGGACGCCGGAGGGTCGAACCGCGGTCCTTCCTTGGCTAGTGCTTGCAAGGAAGACACCTTACCTCTAGCACCACCTTCCTGGCCCCCATATTCATGTACTTTTAACAAGTGGCATGGTTATAGGTATATAGTTCAATGCTGGAACATATGCCTTACATGTATGAAGCTCTGCATTTGATCCCTGACATTTCCTTGCCATCCCTGAAAGATGTTTTTTATATATTAAGAATATATTGTGTGGCTGGAGCGATGGCGCAGCAGTAGGAAATTTGCCTTGCACACAGCTTACCCAGGACGGACCATGGTTCAATCCCCCAGCAACCCATAAGGTCCCCCAAGACAGGAACTATTTCTTAGTGCACAGCCAGGAGAAACCGCTGAGTGTCACTGGGTGTGACCCAAACCCCCCCCCCAAAAAAAAAGAATATATTTCTTTAAGATCATACTAATTTATACTTAAAAGGTAATCTGAAACTATAGAATGATCATCAATATAACATTCTATTTTTCCAATCTAGTCACAAAATGATCCACTTATTGCTAACTAAAATTAATTGCCTATATTTACAATACTTGGACTACATAGAATACTACTAATCACAGAGAAGGTGGTATTTTGGAATACATCAAGAGATTTCAAGAGTGAACCATGTAGATATTTGGAGAAAAAACATTCCAGTTTGAAAATAATCTTTATGAGACCATAAAAATGCAGCAAAAATAGAGTAGGAGAAATCTGTATTGTTAATTAAAACCACTGAGGGTATTAAAAGATATCAGACACAATGAGAGGCAGCTTATTGTTTATTCTTGTAATAAACATGACAAGAATACTCTTATAGGCCATCATAAAGAGTTTAACCTTGGGGCTGGAGAGATAGCATGAGGTAAGGCATTTGCCTTGCATGCAGAAGGTCAGTGGTTTGAATCCTGGCATCCCATATGGTCCCCCAAGCCTGCCAAGAGCAATTTCTGAGCGTAATCCCTGAGCACTGCCGGATGTGACCCAAAAACCTAAATAAATAAATAAATAAATAAACAAACAAACAAAGAGTTTAACGTCAGTATGAGTGAAATTGGTATCATTGTGGACAGTTTTATGTATAGTTCAATTGAACAAATAGTACAATTGAACACTTGCAAAAATTCTGCTACCCTCCTACGGATATACTGTTGAAGCTCAAAGTGAGAAGCTACAAAATAAATTAAAGTGCAGAAATTCCAGCAAGAAATTATGACCATTAAATTGGAGACATTGGTGGAGGGAAGTGGAATGGGTCAAGGAATTAGTGCTTGAATATTGTATGCCTAAAACTGAATCATGAAATTCTTTGTAACTTACAGTAATTTAATTTAAAAAATGCAAAATAAATTATGGACATCTTTACTATCTAATTAGCAGGAGAGGTAATAAGGAAAAATTTCCTTGTATTTTAAATAAGCATCTATTTATTAACATTAATACTTTCAAATATTAATACATATGAGATGAAAATAAAATATCTCTTTGCTCAGATCTCAAACACATGCAATATATGAATGAATGAAAGGGAAAAATGATTAAAAAAATTTTGATCTGAACAACAGGAAAATTTGAGTTTCAATTCACAAAGGAGAGGGAGATTTTGGGTAGATGAGATTAGAATATGACATCAAAATACTGAGTAATATGAATATGTTTTTATATAAAAAGTAAAAAAATTAAATGGATATTAAATATGAGACTTTAAAGTTCAAACATAGTTTTAAGTTGGATAAATCAATTTGTAAGTTGTCATCATAGCAAACAATATTTAAAATCAGTGAAATTTTTTGAGACCTTACAGAAAGAGAAGCAAAGATGAACTGCAGGATTCCCAGGGTTGTTTTTGTTTTGTTTTGTTTTGTTTTGTGGGGGGGGCACACCCAGCGGCTCTCAAATTTACTCCTGACTCTAAACTCAGGAAAGACCCCTGAAGGATCCAGGAGTGAGGTGACAGGAATTGAACTCAGATAAGCTACATGCAAAGCATGAGCCCTATCCTTTGTACTATTGCAAAAAAAAAAAAAAAAAAAAAAACAGGAGTAAGAGGTTTGAGACATGCAGAGGAATGAACATAGGACAGAGAAGAAGCACTAAAAGATATTGAAATAGATTTTATGGTGACCTCAGAACCAGGAAACATTAATGATATTTCAAATACTGCTTTGGGGCAGGTAAGATGATGACAAAAAATTGATTAGATTTAATAATATAGATGTCATTGGTGACCAGGAGGATTACAGATTTATTGAAATCTTGGAGACACAAGTCTCTCTGGTGGTGTTTAAAAATAAATAGAAAGGGACTGGAATGATAGAATAGTGAGTAAAGCACTTTATTTGCGTGTAACCAAACCAAGTTCAATTCCTGGTACCCCATATGGTACTCCAACATCTGAGAAGAGTGATCTTTGAGAACAGATCTATAAATAAGCCCTGAACATTCCTGGGTGTGGCTCCCCAAAAGAAATAAATAAAATAAGCGGACTGTGAAGATTTTGTGATAAAGTATAGACAGTTTATAAGTAGCTTTCCCAAAAGACAATGACCTGGGGCTAGATCCATAGCACAGTGTCTAGGGTATTTGTTTTTCTGACCTGAGTTCGATACCTGGCACCACATATTGTCCTATGAGTCTTGCCAGAATAAATCCATGCAGTCAGAGTTAGAAATAACCCCAAAATACAGCTGGGTACCCCCCAAAACAAACAAGATAAACAAATGACAAAGGCAGTAACATTTAGGGAGGTGGAACAATAGGGATTTTATTCCCCCCAATGGGAGAAAATGTATGTTAAAAGCTGATGACAATCTCAGTTGCTGTCAACTGCTTATTTTTACATACAATCCTCATATTTTCTATAATTATGTAAAATTTATTGTTAAAATATGATTTGATTCTTTAAGTATTAAAACAGTATCATTAAAATGAGACCAGAAGTAGCAGCAGGTAAGTGGTGGATGCTTTGAGGCACTGTGAGGTGTAGTAACTGTGCATTAATATCATTAATTTTAATATGATTATAATCATGTTAGCTGAACCACAATGTTAGCTTTTGAATGTATATCCTTCTATATTAAACTCAAGACTTTTCATGCATTTCACTTAAAATTTGTTTTGGTTTTAGGACCATGCTCAGCAGTGCTCAAGGGCTATTCCATACTTATTGTTCTTTGGTGGCTCTTGGCAGTGCTTAGGATCCATGTAGTGTTACAGATCCATTGTTGCCAATCCGCCCTTGATGGGGTTGACTGATCGAGGGATGGAGGATGAGGTCTTTCTCCTCCAACTCGGAGCACGCATCTGTCACCCCGTTCAGCCGGCGGTTCTGAGGTGAATGTGGAGGGTATAAAGCTAACAGGCAGTCTGGCTTCAGAAGATATCAGCTTTATTCCGTGGACATGGCTGAAACCAAAAGCCCCAGAACCAGCCCTCCAAAAAAGCCCCTACCTTCTACAGACCCTTGCTTTTATACATCAGAATCAGGCACCACCCTAGGATGGGAGCAGAATGCCAGGTCACACCCTAGGGTAGGGCACAATCACCGATTAGGGTAGGATCAGTAATATAATCCCATGAAAATGTTTACATACACAACAATCCATGTAGTGTTAGACTGAGTATTCTGCATGAAAAGCAAGTGCTCTTGACTGTTGGGTTGTCTTTCCAACACATGAAATCACATACATATATTAATTTATCATAGTTAAAGTTAATACATTTATAATGGTGCTTATATTTATGGTCTTGGTATACACAGCTACCTCACTTGACCTTTGTCAAAGTGCCCAAGATCTTCCACACAGAGACATGGGTGAAATTATATATATACATATATGTACACATGTATATATGTGTATATATCTATGTTTGTGGGGGCAGGGCTAGATCTAGTGTTACTTAGGGTTACTCCAGGCTCTACACTTAGGAATTACTACTAGTGGTACTCAGCAGACCATATAGAATGCTGGGGATTGAACCTAGGCAAGTTGCATGCAAGGCAAAACCCTACTCACCATACTATCTCTCCAAGCTTTGAAATAATATTTTTATGTAAGTTTTGATTTAAAACTCATATCAACTTGGAAAGCCTAGTTGTACATCTGCTGTATAATTTTTTTCTCAGCTTATCTGTAATGTCATTGCATTAGTCATTGTAAGATCTATTAGTCAGAGATTTCAAATCTATAATGTTGTTGTCATTTTTAGTAATTTCTTAAAAATGTCAATGTACAGTTTAGTGTGTTGAAACTCAGCTTTAATCACAGTTTTGTCCTTCTGTTCTTTTTAAAGTCAACCAGGATAATCTCAAAATAACACTGCCTCTCTACACTCTATTTTAGATGTGTCATATTAATTTTTTGCCCTTTACTATTTCCATTAATTAATTTTGCCCTTTAACTTTTGCTGATCAATGTGGACTAAATTGTAATTGCAACATTTCTGTGAAATAATACCAAATTAAGGCTGATAGTGGCATGCTGTGAGTTACTGAGGAATATTAACATTTTTGAACTTGGTAAATTGATTTGAAGCCAGAGATATATAGAACCAACTTTTAATATGTTTAAACTCTAAATGTGAAAAATTTTGAGTCTTATACTCTATGTAAGATTTCCTTGTAGTTTCTGCTAAATATTGGTGGTAGGGGACCATGTAGTTTTACATAACCTCTGCTGAATGATCATCATCATTATAATATTAGTATTTGGAATGGAGTAATAAAGGAATTTAATATTTTCTGAAAATATATAATAATGCCTATTAGTTTAGTAGTGGACCCAAATATGTATTTTATTTTAGAGGAACTACATCTGGTTGTGCTCAGGGCTTATTCCTTGATCTGTGCTCAGGGGTAGGCTATGCTTCTGGCCATAATCAGGGGACCCTATGAGGTTCAAATCTAGGTTGAAAATGTTCAAGACAAGCATCTTTTTCAGTGCTCTATCTCTCTAGCCCCTAAAATATTGATTTTTTAGTATAAAATATTCAATAATTTATCAAATTATCCACTATTTATCCAATAGGGTCCAATAGGGTCTGCTGTGTGTTCATTAAGTGTCTTCTACAACTTCCTCTGAACAAGATAGTGAATCAGCTGATGAAGATAATCTATAAACTTAGTTTCTACAGCAATAGAACTCAGAATCTTGCAGATAGAGTATGGAGTGATAGAAAAGTGGGCAGTTTTTGCCTTGCTTGTGGTTGACCTGTGTTGGATCACTGTAACCCCTCCCCCAACTTCCTTCTATCTCAACCTGGAGAGGGGGACCCTCCCCTAGCTGGGAGGGGTCTGTGGTTGCTAATAAAGGGGTTGCCTCAGGGGTGTGAGCGTTGCAGAGAAATTCAGGATGAAGCTTCAGAGGGAGGCAAGATTGAGATGCAGGGCAGCTGGAGAGAGGCTGCTTAAAAGGTTAGCCTACGTGGCTAGGGTGTATTAATAATAAAGCTTTGTGTCTCCTGAAACCTGACTGCCTGTGGATTATTTCCTTGCCACCGCCTTGAACATGCAGACCTGCCAGCTGGAAGGGGTTGTGGGCGCGTGGCTCTGGCCGGCAGAGAAAGGCCTCACCTTTCATCACATCACCATCCATAACCATCCAGGACTCTATAATTAATATGTATTTCTATAGATCACTAGTAATTCATATGATAGATCCCTTGGGCAGACCAGGAGTGATTCTGAGTACAGAGCCAAGAGTGAACCTTAAGCATTGCTAAGAGTAGTCCAGACACAAAACAAAAAATCTTACAGCTCAGAATAACAGAGTCATATATTCATAATAAGCCTAGGGCCAAGTTGAAATTTACATTGGGTAAAATAACTGTATGAGTATGTAGGTTTATGAAGGACATTCTCAATGTGGTGCCATTTAAGCTTATTTTTAAATTATATTGAGAGGCCTGAAAGATAATACAGGAGGCAAGAAAGAAATAGCCCCTAAGCACCTCTGGTTTCTCAAAAAATACTCCTCAAATTAAAAATAGGCTTATAATAATAATAATAATAATAATAAATATATGATTTAGTAATCAAAGTTTTAAAACTGTTTCTATTTAGCAACTGTGTCCAAGAAAACAGTATTCTGAAACATTTTTCTTGCAAGCTTTTTTGGTGTTATCCATGTGAATCCATAATGTTAAATTATATTATTTTTTGTTAGTTTGTTTTTGGATCACACCTGCCGACATTTAGGGCTTACTCCTGGCTATTGCTCAGGAATCACTCTGGTGCAAGTTCAGGGTGCTGTGTCCGGGGGTCTGGCAGAGCTTTGTGGCTTTCAGCCCCACAACCACATCTCAAACTCTCCCCCATTGCATTCTTTTTCCACAGTTGGCAAGAAACAAAAGATCAAAACTTCATTCCCAGATCTGTAATTTGCGTTCTGGGCTGGACTGGTTTGTTGGGCTGTAAAAAGGTGTTGATTGGGCTGGAGAAATACTGCACCCCTGATAGGACCTTTCTGCTGCCCTTATCACTTGCAGTGTGTGTTGAAAACACAAACATTTCTTCTTTTAGCCTTGTGACTTGTAGATCTATTTCTTTTTTTTCTTACAAACATCAGATAGATTTAAGATGCCCTCAGTGGTTGTTGGACTTTCAGCCTCACAGACAAATTGGCCAGATCAAGATACTAGAGCCACAGGCTGCTTAGAGGTGTTTAATTTTTTGTTTTGTTTTATTTTGGGTCCACACCTGGTGACACTCAGGAATTACTCCTAGCTATGAGCTCAGAAATACCCGCCGGTTTGGGGGGACTATATGGGACGCTGGAGATCGAACCCAGGTCCATCTTGGGTCAGCCATGTGCAAGGCAAATGCCCTACCGCTGGCTATTGCTATCGCTCTGGTCCCGAGGTATTTGATTTTTTTATGCATCAGTCTTACTTTTAATAAATATTGGAAATAAAATCCTTGGATGATGAGAGAAGAGCTCTTTCCTTAATTGGACAAAAAATTGGTCCTGCATGATGTGAAATGATTTAAATAATAAGATCTCTGAAAGCGCTAAACAATGAAAGTTTATTTATTTTTATTTTGTGTTAGGAAATCTCTTGCTTTAATTGGATTCAAGACACTGCTTTAAATCGGATTTAAGATTCAATAATAACTGTATTGGTGTGAAATTTTGAATCCTGTGGTTTAGATTTAGATCTTATAAATACCTACTTATAAATAGTTAGCAATGTAGGTGGATGGCTATTTATTAGAACCTTTTGACAGGAAAAAGGGGACAATAAATATTAATTATTCTAACATTTTTTCTATAAGATCATGTTCTGAATTTGTTATTGCTAATTATTGATTCATTTCCCCCATGTGTTAAATAAGAATGAAGGGTAGGTGAGACTGATGATTTGGTCTCCTCTGTTAAACAGGAAAGAAATTGGTCAAGTATAGCACAACTATAATTTAAATTAGAGTAAGTTGCATACCTTGAGATAAATGTATAACATATAATAAATACTCAAATATTATAAATAAAATATTTGTACAGTTTGGATATTTCAGAATGCCTTCAGGAGGAAGGATATTTGAGGTAGAATGTTCAACGGTGAATTGAAAGGATGATCATAATAAAGATTACATTCTGAATATAGAAATCATATTATTTCTTATCTTTGACCTGCTATCTATCTCACATAATTGGAGTATGATTCTTTTAGAACTGCTAGGAATGATACTTGAGCATAGAGCCATCAAGAGCTCTAAGTACTGAAAGTGTAAAAAACCCACCTACAAATAAGTAAAAATACATCTTAACTAAAATAGGACCTCAAGATCACAGACATATTGCTATATGTTCATTGCAAGAAAATGCTGTCTATAGGTGATTAAAAAGTTTTATAACTTTATAGTAAAATTTTCTTATTGTATTGAGCAACAATTCAAACAATGCACAGAAAATTGTATTATATTTATTTTCGCTAGGCTGAGAAAACCACAGAAGACTGTGAATTTAGATTTTTTTAAATTGGTTTTTGGATCATAACTGGCACCATTCAGGGGTTGCTCCTGGTTCTACATTCAGAAATCACTCCTGGCAGGCTCTGAGAACTATATGGGTTGCCAGGGATCAAACTCAGATCGGTACTAGGTCAGCTGGTGTGTTCAAGGCAAATGCCTTATCACTCTGCTTTTGCTCTGGCCTGGATGTAGACTTTTTCTTTCTTTTTTTTTCTTTATATAATAATATCTTTATTTAAGCATGTTTTAGTTGGGTTTCTGTCATAAAAGGAACACCCCCTTTCACCAGTGCTTTAGACTTTTTTTTAACTTAACTTGTATTTGATTTTTCTTTTTATAGCCATATTAAAATATATGTGTTGAAATATTAATCTGAAGAATGTTAAATATTCACATAGTCTTCTATTGTTTATATATTTCTTGAGTTTGAGTAAATTTAGCAGTATTATTAAGGTTAAGTGTTCTTTTCTAAACTTTCTTCTCTGTAAAGTCCTGTCAGAACAAACATTCATAGAATTAGCTATGTGTCTGAGTAAATTTGGGTACTCAAAACTTTGTTATTCTAGGGGCCGGTGAGATAGCAAGGAGGTAAGGCGTTTGCCTTTCATGCAGAGGTCATCGGTTCGAATCCCAGTGTCCCATATGGTCCGTCCCCCCCCCCATCCCCCCCCCACCCCGTGCCTTCCACGAGCAATTTCTGAGCCTGGAGCCAGGAATAACCCCTGAGCACTGCCGGGTGTGACCCAAAAACCAAAACAAAACAAAACAAAACAAAACAAACAAACAAAAACCTAAAAAAAACTTTGTTATTCTAAATCAAATTTAATCAAATTCTTGTATAAAATTATTTTTTCCTAAGGTAATTTTTGTATTATTTGTATTTTAGAACTAGCTTTGGTAATTTATTTTGCTCTAATATTTTCTCATAAGAATAATTTTAGCAAACATTTTTTTACTTAAATTTGTGAAACAATTTTCCTGTTGAAGATTTACCACATATGCTAACATACATTAGCTTTGGAAAAGAGACTTCTACTTGCCTGGTTTGTCTAATCTAATGGTAGCAATAGGATTTTAAAGAATTGTATGACATTTATAATGATATTTTTTCTTTAGTTTAAAGTTGATATCTAAGTTCATGATTGCTTTATGTACTACATGCACTGTTTGTTCATACAAACAATTTGTTATATCTAATTGGTAGGTCATGGTACTTTCAAAGTCTTAAAACTGTCCCTTTTGTTCATTGCAAAACTTCACATCATTACATCCTTAAATTCCCTTGCTCTTTAAAGTTGAATTTGTCTCTCCTGTTCCAGTTTTCACATTGCTAAATGACTGTGCTGTATTTTATTTATTTATTTATTTATTTATTTATTTATTTATTTATTTATTTATTTATTTATTTATTTTGCTTTGGGCCACAAAGCTCAGGGGTTACTCCTGGTTATGCACTCAGAACTCACTCCTGGCTTGGGGGTTATCAGAGGATCAAACTGTGGTCCATCCCAGGTTAGTGTGTGCACGGCAAGTGCCCTACTGCTTGCACCACCACTCTGGCACTGACTGTGCTTTATGGTTTTACACTTTTTTTATTACATTGATATTTTTTTCCTCTCATGTTCTAAAATATTACTTTGCTTTTCTGATTTTGTGCTACAATCAGCCATGCTCAGGGGTAAATAATGTTTCTATAGTTAGGAATTATTCCTGGCCATGCTCAGCAGACTACATGGGATGCTGGGGATTGAACCTGTGTTTGACAACATGCAAGACAATCACCCTACCAGTGGGGGCTGGAGTGATAGCACAGCGAGGTGCACATTTGTCTTGCATGCAGGCAACCCAGTTTGATCCTCAGCATTCCACATGGTCCCCTGAGCACCACCTGGAATGATTTATGTGTGCAGATCCAGGAGAAACCCCTGAGTCCTGCCTCATATGATCAAAAAATCTAACAAACAAAAGAAGAAGCAATTCCCCTGCCTACTGTACTATCTCTCCAGCTCCAGCATATTACAGTATTTTATGGTTCAACAATAACTTAAAAAACAAAACAAAACAAAAAAACACCAAAAAATCGAGGCCGGAGAGATAGCGCAGTGATAGGACGTTTGCCTTGCATGTAGCTGATCCAGGATGGACCGTGGTTCGAATCCTGGCATCCCATATCATCCTCCGTGCCAGGAGTGATTTCTGAACACAGAGCAGGAGTAACTCCTGAGTGATGCTGGATGTGACCTAAAAATAAATATTAAAATAAAACAAAAACAAACAAAACCCAGAATACCTTAAAATTTTGCTCCTTAGAGCAATAATATTTCTCAAAGTGAATGACACCAACTCTTGGGGTTACTGAAATAATTGTAATCTTTGGTGACGATGATAATGAGGATACTTTCTGTGTTAGTTTTATTTTTAACTAATGTAGTTAAATATCCAGTGATCAGCTGAGTGATCTTTTTTTCTGAGCCAGGGGTGATGGGCCAAATAAATTTGAAATCTCTATTTTAGAGAGTGGTTATTTATCTTGAACTGTTTCATTAAGAATTATTTTTCGCATAGGTTAGACTGAAATATCTACACATCAGGCAAAACTCAGATTTTTTTTTTTTTTTTGGTTTTTGGGCCACACCCAGCGGTGCTCAGGGGTTACTCCTGGCTGTCTGCTCAGAAATAGTTCCTGGCAGGCACGGGGGACCATGTGGGACACCGGGATTCGAACCAACCACCTTTGGTCCTGGATCAGCTGCATGCAAGGCAAACGCCGCTGTTCTATCTCTCCGGGCCCAGATATTCTTGATATTAATAGTATATTAGGGTTGTAGCACAGTGGCAGGTCACTGGTCTTGCATGTGGCTGACCCAGACAGATCTCAGTTCGATTCTGGGCATCCCATATGGTCCCCCAAGCCAGGAGTAATTTCTGAGTGCATAGCCAGGAGTAACCTCTAAGTGTCACCAGGTGTGGTCCAAAAAAACCACACACACACACACACACACACACACACACACACGTATATTAGTAGTATAAAAAAGGCAAATCTCTGGACTGAAGAAATAGTACAGTGGTGACAGCACTGCCTTGCATGTGACTGACCCATATTTGACCCTGATACCCCATTTGGTACTACAAGCACTGTCAGTAATGATCCCTGAACACAAAACCAGGGATAAGCTCTGAGCTCTGCTGGGTGTACCAATCCTCAATAAAGTAAATGAAATGAACCATATCTGTAATATGGTTATATGCACATACTAATATAATTGCATAAAGGGAAGATTTGTGTTTTGGCAGAGAAATGTTTAATTAGTAGCTTTAGCAAAAACAGCTATATCTATTCTATCCAGCACAGAAATGCACTTTGGTCTTTAGGTCAGCTTATATATGACAATTAATTGGCAGGAAAGTCAAGGCTCTTCACTGCAAGAATACAACAATATCAGGGAGGTGTTAGAATAACTTAAACTTCCTTAATGAGTTTCAGGGATTTAATGAGAAGATTTTCTATTCTTATGTGATTAATATTTCTCTGTGATAGCAAGAGGACTTACTTTTTTTCCCTGAAGGAAATACAGAGCAAAAGAGTTCAAGATAAATGATTAAAAGGAAATTAAGAACTGGTTAATCCCTTAAAGCCCAAAGGGAATTAATTATTGATAACAAGAAACTGCCACTAGTATGATTGGTCTTTCAAATAATCATTATAGCTTCAACAAAGTAGTGAAAAGCTATTTTTAAAATTATTAACTATTTATTTTCTGAATTCACACAACCAAATTATTCTGTCGATTGGCTATATCAATGTGTGAAACTGTGAGCTTATGTTGTTTATATAGAGATATTACAGACACGCTTTGATTTACTGAACTTTCCTAACAATAAAATAGCAATTATTATTATTATTAATTATTATTATTGCCATTAAGATTATTGTGATTGGTAGTACTACTGTAATTATTTTGGAGGCATCACAAATTGCTTCTAAGATGCAGAATGAATTACACCTCTTTTGTGTCTTCTGACTGCTGCACCAATTAGCTATCTTTGTCCCTCTCCCTCTGTTTTACCTCCAACTTCTCTCTAATTTGCAACAATATTGAATTATAGTTATATAATAGTTATAACCAACAATTAATAATAATTATTCATGTTCATATGAGTCACATATCTCTAGCTTAATTTTTTTTGTAATACTGGTTACAACATATTAATTGTTTTGGAAGTGAAGTTTTATTAATTATGTATAATACACCACACTCATTACCAAAATACTGGTTACCATTCACTTAATCCTTTTTTCCTTTTTTGGGGGCCACATCCGGTGATGCTGAGGTTACTCCTGGCTAGGTGCTCAGAAATCGCTCCTGGCTTGGGGGACCATATGGGACATCGGGGGATGGAACCACAGTCTGTCCTAGGTTAGCATGTGCAAGGCACTAATCACTTGTGCCTACCATTTGTGCCACCACACTGGCCCCTTGATCCTGTTTTCTGGTTTGGTATCTTCCATCCAATTCCCTCCTATAATTTTTCCTCTTTTAATTACCATTCCATTGTTAGACTATAAGAGTTTGGGTTTTATTTGCTTTGTTTATTTCTTTTTATTCCATGAGATATATATCATATATATTTGACTTTATTTTTTCTGATTTATTTCGGCATAATCATTCAAGACATCCATATGGTCACAAGTGTCAAGACTTCATATTTTTATTCAGAACTTGGATTGCATTGAGCGTATAATGCTGAGTAAAATAAGTCATGGCAGAGATACAAGTACCAGATGGTCGCACTCACCTGTGGTATACAGAAAAACAAATCAAGAGAATAATGTTCAATGAAAACAAACTCTTGGGACCAGATCAATAGTACAGCACATAGGGTGCTTTTCTTGCACATGGATAATATAAGTGGGATCTTCAACATCCAATATGGCCCTCTGGAGCCAGCCAGGAGTGATTACTGAGTGAAGAGCCAGGAGTAGCACCTGAGCATCATTAGATGTGACCCTAAACCCCAAACCAAAACAAAACAAGCTCACATACTCTGGTGACAGTACTGGAGTAACCAAGGAGGGTGAGACAGTAGAATAGGAGAATACTATTAATATTAGTCAAGGGGTTCTGGTGCTCTTGTAGTAGGCAAGGCTGCAACCATTTATTTCAAAATATCAATATTTAATTAATATAAACCACTGCTACCTGAATAAATGGAAAAATCAGGAACAATACATGATTTTCTGCAATCATCACATTGACTTAATTTAGTATTAGTGACTTTGTCATAGCAATTAGACAGCAATAAAAATAAAAGATTGCAGGTTGGAAAACAAGTGAAACTACCATTCTTTGTAAATAATGACAATATAGAAAATCTAGAAGAGTATATTAAAAACTGTTGACAAAAATGAATTCAGCAAAGTAGCTAGTGATCAGATCAATATATTTATTAAACAATTTTCTTTAGTTTTTGGGTCACACCCGGCGGTGCTCAGGGATTACTCCTAGTTCTGCACTCAGAAATCACTCCTGAAATTCTTGGGGGATTATATGGGATGCCGGGTATTGAACTCAGGTCAGTTTCGGGTTGCATGCAAGGCAAATGCCCTACTACTGTGCTATTGCTCTGGCTCCTAAGATTAACATATTTAAACCTAATACATTCCTGTATATAAATTACAAATGAGAAATAGAAGAAATTCAAACAATCTTATTCATAATTTCATCCTTGAGAATGAAGGCTTAGAAATGAATTTATTTTTTTTGTATTTAATTTTTTTTTGGGTCTCACCCAGTGGCACTCAGGTGTTACTCCTACTCTGCCCACAGAAATCACTCCTGGCAGGTGTGGAGAACCATATAGAATGCTGGGAATTGAACCTGGGTCCTCCTGTATAGGCTGCGTGCAAGGCAACCACCCTGCCACTGCACTATCACTCCAGCACCTAGAAATAAATTTTAAAAGGAAATAAAGTATATATAATGTTCAAAGACATAACACAAAATATTAAGAGTATGTTCAGAGCACGGGATAAAAAGAAAAAGGAAACAAAGAGTATGTTCATGAGTTTATGAATGTGGATGGAAAGAATTGAAATAGATGAAGTGTTCATTTTGCTAAAGGCAATGTATATTTAATAAAAAAAAAACCCAAATGATTACACCAACATCATATCAGTGATGGGCTATCCTGTCTCAGAGCTCAGGGATAACTCCTGGTAGTACGTGGGATAAAGGATGGTTACCTGTATGTAGTGTGGGTTTATCCCATTCAGAGCTATATCAGAAATGATATATTATAATTAAGAAGAACAAAACTACTGATGCCTATATGGAATCCTAAAATATTTCAAATTGTTCTGACAATCCTAAAAAAGAAAAATAATCATAAAGATCTCATATTGCCTTGCATTGAACTTTATTTCAAAGTGACAGTAACTAAAACTTTATGGCATTAAAATTTAAAATAGGAATACATTGTCACTGGAATATAATAGAAATCTCAGATATAGTCTTCATATTTAATATGTAGCAAAATATGTAAGACACTGGAAAAAATCTTGTCAACATATTATAAAGGGAAACTGGATTGTTCAATTAAAAATAAAAATGGATTTCATTTACTCAGCATATAAAATCAGTTTAAAACTTATTAAATAGGGCCAGATTGATAGCACAGAGGTAGGGTGCTTGCCTTGTATGCAGGTGACCCAGAATGAATGCAGGTTCTATCCCCAGCATCACTTTTGGTCTCTCAAGCCAAGAGCGATTTCTATGAACAGTGCCAGGAATAACTCCTGAGAGACACCTGGTATGGCTCCCCAATAGATTAAATATTAAATATATATTTATATATATATATATATATTTTTTTTTTGTGGTTTTTGGGTCACACCCGGCAGTGCTCAGGGGTTACTCCTGGCTCCATGCTCAGAAATTGCTCCTGGCAGGCACAGGGGACCATATGGGATGCTGGGATTCGAACTGATGACCTCTTGCATGAAAGGCAAACGCTTTACCTCCATGCTATCTCTCCAGCCCCATATTTATATATTTATATGGATTACATTCTGCTGTGTTCAGGACTTACTCCTGTTTCAGGGGTCTGAAAATCCACCTTCGTGGAGCTCAGGGAACCCTATAGGCTGCCAGGGATTGAATCCAGCTCTACTGCAAGCAAGACAAGAGTCTTACCTGCTGTATTATCTCTCTGGCACCAAAGTTAATTAAAGATCTTGATGAAGGATCTGAAACCATAAAGTATATAGAAGGTATTATAAGTTAAATGTCCTGTGACATCAGTATATGCAATTCTTTTGAGGACTTGACCCTAACAACAAGGGAAATGCAAGTAAGATAAATAACCAGGATTATATCAAAATGAAAACATTTTACAAAAAGGGAAGAAAGCTGAATGATAAAAACAAACTAACTTTGCAAGTACTTATTTTCATAATTTACTTCAGAGGAGTTAATATACAAGATATGTAAAGAATTCATACAACTTAAGCAAAAAGCAAACTACACAATTGAAAAGTGGAAAGAGTCTGCTAGCCCAGTCCTGCTCCTTTGCACCTACTCCTCAGCTGCCATCAGCTGCCACCAGCATGTTCTGAGGACAAGGGCTCTGCCCATCCTCCCAGTGCTCGAATCTGGACCTCATCTGCCCTCATCTGGACAGACGGCTCCAAAGTGACCTTCTAGCAGGCTTCACGCTATGTGATGAAGGGCAAAATTGCCCAAGGGAATGTGTTTCTGATCATCAAGGAGGCAACCCTGGTCGACAGTGATCTCTACTGCTGCCACATGATGCACCAAGGCTGGTTCAAAGACCAGAAATTGCCTTCTGTCTGGAGATAAAGCCAGTACAGCCCTCCAGCACCTCCACCTCCAGACCTGAGATCTTGACTACTCCAGTACCAACGACTACACAGACCCTCCTTAGGCCAGTAACTAGCCCACCTTCTTCAGTGCCCTAGAAAGAGAAACTACTTTCCACCCCACAGGAAAAGACCCCATGTCCCACCAGCTCATTGCCACATTCCTGCCCAATAGCAGATGGGAACGCCCCCATGATGACACAGACGTGGGATGGCTCTG
Source organism: Suncus etruscus (assembly GCF_024139225.1). Classification (NCBI taxonomy): domain Eukaryota; kingdom Metazoa; phylum Chordata; class Mammalia; order Eulipotyphla; family Soricidae; genus Suncus; species Suncus etruscus. The sequence goes on from NC_064849.1 coordinate 60,050,932, forward strand.
TGCAGCATCCCTGGTACAGAACCCGTGGAAGACCACCATCAAGGGACTCGGCATTGGCTTCTCCATCACAGCAGTGCTGGTCATCATCCTTGTTGTCTGGTTACCAAAAAGCACATACTCTTGAGGAACAAGCAGCAGCTGAGCATAGTGACCCTGCATGGCACGCACATGACAGCGCTGCAGAGTGCAGCCGCAGCTCAGGTCAGAGCGGTAGATAATGTCTATACAGTAGAGGACAATCCCTACGTCATGGACTAGGCAGCTCCATCCCAACCTTTGGGGAAAGACATGTATTCGTGCCTGTCCGGAGAGAGTCTGCCTACTGACCAAGTCTTGACTGGAAGCACAAAAAACACTCTGAAACTATGGATTCACTTTACACGCCTCCCCCAACACACACACACACACACACACACACACACACACACACACACACACACACACACCTACCTTTTATACCTTTCCTCCTTTTTGTTTTCAAAGTGGATGAAAAAATATTTATACTACTCAAACATAGAAGTGATACTACTCAAACACTGAGCTGGGTTGTTGTGTTCTCGCTCCTGGCACTGGAAATAGGGACCACTTTTCTCTCCTTGGAATCTGCCTGAAACTGGCCCTGAGTGAGAACAAGTGGACCTCAGGGAACAGTTCCAATGGCTCTGTGATAACTGACACTTGGTGCCATTGTTCTGGGTGTCTCGCAAGTACTAAGACACATGTCAGGTCTTGGCAAGGTCGCTGTCCTGTATGAGGAGAAGAATGAAAGCAGGGGGACAGGTGGTCTTTCATGCAAGGTTCAGTTTGCCAATACTATTGTATTTGATTTTTTTTTTATGAGGGAGACACACTCGTTAATGCTCAGGGATTATTGCTGACAAGAATCACTCCTCACAGGCTTGGGAGACCATTTGGGATGCCAAGAATTGAACCCGGGTTGGTCATGTGCAAGGCAAGCACCCTACCTGCTATGCTATCATTCTGGCACTAGTCCTGGTCTATTTGAGAGAAATGCTGCTTTCAAAAGAAATTTTAAATAGGTCCCATTTAAACCACTTGAAAATGTTTTTGTTTCAGGCAGAGGATGACGAGTCTTTGTTCCATCCCTTCCCCTTTTTCCAAGGGAGTTAACCTAAGATGAAAGGTTTAGTCACTAGAACTATTGCCAGGACAACTGTGAGATTCCCTCAATGGGCACTGTTTTGTTTTAATTTTGTTTTTGGGTCATACCTGGTGGTGCTCAGGGGTTACATTGCACTCAGAAAATGTTCCTGGCAGGCCTGGGGTACCATAATGGGATGTCGGAATTTGAACTGGAGTTCATCCTGGGTTGGCTGCATGCAAGACAAATGCCCTACCACTGTGTTATTGTGCCTGCCCCATGTGCACTGATTATAATCTGAGTCAATGCTGAAAAGATTCACACTCTCTCCTACACCCTTACACCAGAACAGTCAGGGTAGGGGACTTGCTCACCTTTCTAAAGGTATCTTTCCAGCATAGTTTCCTGGAATATCAGAAAATGGATGCATGGCATGTTATTTTGGGGGTTCTGTGGGCAGCCCATGAAGGGGAACTTAGTACAGTGGCCTTTACCAACTGGTCCCTCATGGCTAGGCCTCACTTCAGCCTCCATGACACTTTTTCCTTTCAAATTATATTGTTTGTGTGCATATATGTATGCATGTATGTGTGTGTTAAAATCCATGTCTATCTCCCATAGGGAAACATTTTTTTTGCAACTAAGATGCCCTCAAAGATTAATAATGTCATATAGTCCACCCCTCCCCACCTCTTGGCAGTTGTCATCTGCTTTGGGACCTCAGATATTTGCATCAATTTCTCTTTTTTTCCTTTTTTGTTCTTGTTTTTGTTTTATTTTATCTTATTGGGGAGGGGCACACCTGGTAGTGCTTAGGACACACTCTTGGCTGGCTCCAGTGATCTTATGGAATGCTGGGGACTGAACCGAGCATGCAAGGCAAGCCCACCACTCACTGTACTATCATTGACTTCAGCCACACTTGCACCATTTGCTTTTTTGAATGAAGCATTTGAGTGCTTGAAGCTTACTCCTGGATCTGTGTTCAGGGATCATTTCTGGCTGTGCTTGGACCACCCTGTGAGAGAATAGGGATTAAGCCAGTCATCATTAACCACATTCAAGGCAAGTGCTTGAACCTTGTTCCAATCTCAGTAGTGCTCCCTGTTGGATGACTTCCTCTATTTTCCATGCTGTTCTAGGATTTCTATGCATAGAAGGTTCTAGACCTCTGCTTAACTTTGATCATTCTGATTTTTTCCCAAATTTGTTTGAAACCCTCTAGTGTTGGGAACCCCAATATCTGTAGACAACTTCTGAGAAGTTAAATAGAAAGTTGGATGAGACATATAGCTTGTAGGTGGGGCAAATAGAAAATAGAAGCTGGGGCCAAAGAAATCAACTCAGCAAAATAGCACTTGACTTGAGTATGTCCAATTATTTGAGATAATTGCTTCCATTTGACCATTGGATCATGGGGAACAGCTCAATAATAGGTTACAGTGAGAGGTATTTGAAAAATGGGACATACCAAAGAAAATGCAGAAACTCCAGAAAAACAAAGGGAAATTGTTTCTGCTGGGGCTTGTTCTACCAGCAGTGTCAGCAAGTATATTTATTGACTTCAGTGGATGTATGAAACCTTTTAAAAATAGTTTTGATTAAGTTTTAAGCAAAAGAACATTGGGCAGGGTGTCTGTCCTGCATACTTCTGACCCACATTTGATCCTGAGCACCAAGCACCATCAGAAGTGACCCCTGGTGTCTCCTAAAAATACTAAAAATTATTATTTTTTGAGTAAACTCTCTTCCTGGAAAAGTATCTGTTTTTATTTCGGTACTGACAAAGGAATCTGAATTGCAGGGAAAGAAAGGGAGCTACTTAGTTATATTAAAATTTGTTTTTCTGAGAATATACCAGTCCCATAAGATACCTTAAATTTGCAGTGTATTTGGGATTTTATCTTTTGTAAATATGTTGGATTTCTGTTGACCCCTCAGAGACCATTGAGATTTTACCTTTTCTGATATGTTTTGAAACAATCAGGCTGGATCTCATCCCTTTAAACATTAACCATTAGCCCATCTCTAGGGAAGGACCATGTTTACCCTCTGCAGCTTGCTGCATTTGTAATACACATGTAAATAAACAAACTTAATTTTCAGAAAAAGTGGGAAGAGTAAGTATTTTTCCATAGAGGAACATAGATGTCTAATAGGTATATAACAGAGTTCTTATCATTACTAATTACTAGTAAAATGCAAATTAAGACCACAATAGGATATCACTTCACACCTGTGAGAATGGTGAATAAAAAAAGCAACAAGTACTGTGGAGGAATGTAGAGATAAAGGAACCTTCCTACAGCTGATTGAATGTAAATTGGGGTAACTATTTTGGAAAACAATATTAAGCATCTATATTACAGGTAGAGTTAGTGTATGATTCAGTAATGTCACTTTTAGCTAAAGAATGCATATACATAAGTCAAATAATACATCTACATAGATGTTTATTGTGGCATTATTTGTAATAATTAACATATGGGAGCATCTAAAGTCTTGGTTAATAAATAATTGGATGAGAAGATGGGATGCATTTATAAAGTGGAATATTATTCAACTATAAAAATGAGCCATCCTGTTTATCTGGAAGGAGTGATAATGTCATATTTTCATGAATTACCAAGACATTGCTGTGGCCCTTGCTTTATCATCATTAAAGCGATACTTGGGCCCCTGGTTGTCTGAGAAGGTGCCAGGGCGTGAAGACTATTTGTAATGGAAAGGCACTTTGTTTGCATATATAGTTATACACATGAGTCCCTCTGTGTAACCCTTAAGCCTCTGACAGATAGCCACAGAAACAGTGCAAGAAGAATTAGAAAATATTTGTATGTAGATTGTCTAGCTAAGATCTAATGAAAATGGCTATAGTAAATAAAATTTTAATATAAACATATGAAAGTTCTTATATTGGAAGAAAGTATCACTGAGAACTTTCATAGAGAAAAAAAAGACAATATTTGGCATTGATGTTCTCTCTTAGAAGCTGATTATCTTGAGAACTAATGCAGCTGGTGATTTAGAGTTGAAGTCAATGTCTGTTTATTGCCTTCCAAATCCTAGGTTATTTCCTAATTATGACAACTCCATGCTGCCAATGCTCTATTAAAGGACAGCAAAGCCCAGAAAATAGCTTCGTGGCTTACAACATGTAATATCAAATTATTTTAAGCTGACTACTGTGATTGACTGCTCAGAAAATAAATATTTATGTTTTGTTTTGTTCTGTTTGGGCAACATACCTAGTAGTGTTCAGGGCTTACTACAAAGACTAAGCTCAAGGATCACTTCTGGAAGGCTCAGGGGACCATATGAGGTGCAAATGATTAAACCTTGGTCAGCTACATGCAAGTCAAGTGCCCTATCCACTGTACCATTGTTCCAATCCCTGAAAAAAATATTTATTTTAGAGCACAATTAGAGAAACAACTGCACCAACAACTACCGTGACAATGATAGTGAGAGAGGGAGAAATAGAATGCCTGTTCCTGAGACAAATAAATGAGGACAGTGGTGATTAGAAAGTTACACTCATGAAGCTGGTTGTACACTCAATCACTAAAACCCAACTACAAATATTTCTGTAACTATGGTATTTAAATAAAAAATTATTTTTTTTCAAAAAATAATAAAAAAAAGTGGCCAGAATGATAGCACAGTGATAGGGCATTTGCCTTGCAAGCAACAGATCTAGGATGGATCTTGGTTCCATCCCCCAAAGTCCCATGTAGTCCCCTGACCTAGAAGCGATTTCTGAGTGCAGAGCCAGAAGTAACCCCTGAGCATCACAGGGTGTGATCCAAAAAGCAAGTAAAAATTTTATTTTAAAATAGTTCTGCTTATATACTATGCAACTAGGTATTGTATTGGTCTACTAACGAACTCTGTCGATGCTGAATAACAATATTAGTGCTACCATTATGCCTGTAACACAACTCTATACTGCACCTATGAGGCAACTTTTGACTTCAACTTATATTACTTAATAACTATAATATTTAAGATTATAACTGCCATATATAGTGATTCTTTTGATGAATCTTTGTAAATAAAAAATCTGGAAATAACTTATAATTCTTAGTTCTTGAACTTTTTGAGGGGGTAGAGAGATAGGGATTAAGTTGGTTGTCTTGCACATGGCTGACTGGATTTAATCCTAATATAACATATGGTTTCCTGGGCATTTACAGGAGTCATCAATGATCAGAGAACTGGAAGTAAAGTGGTTGCTGAGATAGAAAGTACTCCTGGTACCAAGGATTAAACTCAGTGCCTCACATATGCAGTGCATGTTTCTATATCCCCCAGTGTATTCCTGGACCTGGACCAAACATCTTGATGATTATACAGTGTTCTATCAAGAATTATTTTTAAAATAAGAGAACATATTCTTAAATCTCTGGCATACCAGATTTCTCACTTTATATTTAGAGGCATTTGTACTTCATATTTTTGTTTAAAATTTACTTTTCTGATACCAGAAGTGTAGTGCAGCTGGTAAGGTGTTTGCTTTGCACATGGCTGACCAGAATGTGATCCCTGGTATTTCATAAAGTTCTGGTACTGCCAGAACACTCTGATCACAGAGCCAGGAGTAAGCACAGAGCACTGCCAGGTATCGTCTCAAAACAAGCAAAAATTTTAATGTACTTTTGTTTTATTTTTGCACATTCAGTATATTGATTACCATTAAGACAAAATCATGACTATAAAATAATATTTACATCTCTTTAAAGCAGAGGACTTAATTTTTAAAATGTTGCACATGAGATGGTAAACCATCTACCTGGAATGTCAAGCAGAAGGAAGAGTAAAAAATGTCTATTTGAAAATTATTTGTATAATATACTCTAAAAATTTATTTTTATGAATAAATATGACTACAAATATATCTTTATAAGTAACAACATTCTGTGGTTGAATATATATCAAAATAATTGGAGATTAAGGAAACTAAAAATTTATATTAAAGTGTTATAAAAATAAGTAACATTTGGAGCTGGAGCAATAATGCAATAGGTAGGGCATTTGCCTACCACACAGCCAGCCTGGATTTGATCCCTGGCATCTCATATACTTTCCCTAATCTACCATAAAATATATATATTTATATAATACATATGTTTTATATATATACATATATATAGTGTTTTGGGCTACATCTGGTGGTTCTCAGTAGTTACTTCCTTTTTCTGCACACAGAAATCACTCCTGGCAGGCTTGGAGGACCATTATGTTGAGGATCAAACCTGGGTTGGCCTTGTGCAAGGCAAGCACCCTACCTGCTGTACTATTTTTTTTTTCAAGTTGCTTAACCTGCTGTAGTATTGCTGTGGCCCAGGAGTAATTTCTGAGTGCAGAGCTAGGAGAAACCCCCGAGTGTTGCCGTATTTGCCCTCCTCCCAAAAGATACTTTAACATTTTCTACATATATGGTACTGGTTAATTAGGTAGATACTTAACTTTTCTTGCATAGGGTGTGTATATATGTGTGTATTCATATACATGTATACATATATACATTTATATATCTTGTTGACACCCTCTCAGGAATCTAGTGAGAAGCCAACTGAACAATTGCCTTCTCTCATCATGACTGATCAGGGTATTGACCTTGCCCAAATTAGTGTCATAATGTTCCTTCATATCATCTTTAATTTGCCTCCTGTTGGTCTTGATATTCATAATGTACAAACATTATTTTCTTTTATGTTCCTTATGTCTAATTTAAGGGTCAAAGGTAAATCAGTATCATAGTGGTCAAACTGTACTTCCTGGGCATACTTTTACTTCTGAGGATCTTTGGGATACCTTTGGGATCGCAGTCATGTATTACCATTGGAAGGTGGGTAAGATACATAACATTTGTTAAATTTTTTTGTTAAACATTAAAATTTGTTTTTCAATTTAAAAATTTGTTGTGTGACCAATTTCTTGCAGCCATGAAAGCTATTCAGCACTGCTTTCTTGCTCTTCCTTCATAGCTTGATGTGACTTCAGTTTTTGGAAAGATGGGGGATCCCTTTATTTATAGAAACAACTTCTTGAAAAATCTTTTTACTTATATGCAAAGATGTTTCTCTCATTATCACTCTGTTTAAACTAATATGAAAATAGATTATAGAGAAATATCCTGATTAAAAGATTAAATTTGTGAGTTTTTCAAGAACCATGTCAGAATTCAAGAATGTTTTATTGCAGTTTGTCTTTTTTTTCTACTGTAAAGGGTCAACCAATATCTTCTAATAATGTACAACTTCATTTTTTTCTTGTTAGAACATGTCATCCAGCACTTTTTGATTAGATGATCACAGATAATAGTTGGGGCAGATTGACCAAAGGAGAGCAATTTCTCTAATCAAGATAACATAATGATTCCATCATAAATCTTAGATAGGGCTATGGATATCACCAATTTTCTTTCTTTTTAATCTAATATTAGTGTTATATTTTTAGTGAAATTGAAGAGAGCCTTCTGTATGTTTCAGTACAATTTTATAAAAGGCTATAACAATGGCTTCAGAATCAAATTCAGTTGCTGTTCTACAGAAAAGCAAGTTTTTATTAACTTAGTTATAACTTGAAGGTAAGGAACCTGCAAACTCTAAGCAAGAGACTGTGGTAAGCAGAAATCTCATTTTTTTTCTTGGCTAAAGCCAAAGACTTTGTTTTTCTTTTCACTGATTTTGAAACAGCTTGTGGGAATTTGTATTTTAAGCTATGAAAAGAAAAGGTTTTCCAATACAGTCTGAGGCGGTCCAGTCTAAAATTATTACTACTTTACAATATAATATGGGCTTCTTGGGGCTGGAGAGGTGGCGCTAGAGGTAAGATGTCTACCTTGCAAGTGCTAGCCAAGGAAGGACCGTGGTTTGACCCCCATGCATCCCATATGGTCCCCCCAAGCCAGGGGCAATTTCTGAGCCCTTAGCCAGGAGTAACCCCTGAGCATCAAATGGGTGTGGCTCGAAAAACATATATATATAGTATGGGCTTCTTAATTTTTTTAATTGAGACCAATATGAATTACAAGTTATGTTTAAGGTACATAGTGACAATGAATTAAGGCTATTCCCACCATCAATGTTGACCTCCCATCATCCCTGTTCCCAACATGCTTTCTCTTTCTCCACCTGTAGCCCCTTGGACTGCTAATATAACAGATCCATTTTGTGTATAGCTTGTGTTAGTTTGGGTCCCTTTATTCTACTGTTGTTGACTTTGGGTTGGGTATTTAGGTCTGATCAATTTTTAATTTCCACTCAATTCTCATGAGAATCCCTAAGGTCCCAGGAACAACTCTCATCATACTTGACAAACACTTGGCTGATGCTTGTGCTGGTGGTGTTGCTCAGGCCTTTCATTACTGGGGAGCCCTCAGGACCATGCAAATTGATTCTGGCCAGGGCACTTCACCCTTTTGAGTTATCTCCCATACCCCTAACATTATTGGATAACTTATCAGAATCTGGCTGTTTTGCACAAATATTTAATGATCTTAAAAAATATATATATTTTATTTCCTAACTACATTGAGAACTATCATAACAATGTTAATGAATGAGGGAAGTAGAAAGCCTGTCAGTACAGGTGGGGGTGGGGTGGGGAGGAGGGAGACTTGGGACATTGGTGATGGGAATGTTGCATTGGTGAAGGGGGGTGTTCTTTACATGACTGAAATCCAACTACAATAGTATTTGTAATCAAGATGTTTAAATAAAGATATCAATGAAAAAAGACTAAAAATGAGCAGACACACACCAAACCAAAAAAATGAAAGAGAGAAAGAGAAGGAAGGAAGGAAGGAAGAAAGGAAGGAAGGAAGGAAGGAAGGAAGGAAGGAAGGAAGGAAGGAAGGAAGGAAGGAAGGAAGGAAGGAAGGAAGGAAGGAAGGAAGGAAGGAAGGAAGGAAGGAAGGAAAGAAAAAGAATAGACATAAAGAAAGAAAGAAGAAAGAAAGAAAGAAAGAAAGAAAGAAGGAAAGAAGGAAAGAAAGAGAAAGAAGGAAAGAAAGAAAGAGAGAAAGAAAGAAAGAAAGAAAGAAAGAAAGAAAGAAAGAAAGAAAGAAAAAAGAAAGAAAGAAAGAAAAAAGAAAGAAAGAAAAAAAGAAAGAGAAATAAAGAAAGGAAGAAGGAAGGAAGAAGAAAGAAAGAAAGAAAGAGAGAGAAAGAAAGAGAGAGAGAAAGAAAGAGAGAGAGAAAGAAAGAAAGAAAGAGAAAGAAAGAGGGAGGGAGAGAAAGAAAGAAAGAAAGAAAGAGAAAGAAAGAAAGAAAGAGAGAGAGAGAGAAAGAAAGAAGAAAGAAAGAAAGAAAAAGAAAGAAAGAAAGATAAAAGAAGAAAGAAGAAAGAAAGAAAGAAAGAAAGAAAGAAAGAAAAAGAAAGAAAGAAAGAAAGAAAGATAAAAGAAGAAAGAAGAAAGAAATAAAGAGATAGAAAGAAGAAAGAGAAACCAGAAAGAAGGAAGGAAAGAAGGAAGGAAAGAAAAAGAATAGACATGGAAGAAAAAAGAAAGAAATATAAATATAAAGGAAATATATTATTTCCAAATGGAGTAACATATTGTAAAAAATATTGCTGTGTATGACACTTGTAATTTTGGGAACTGTTTTAATGTGATTAAGTCACAAAAATGAATTCCTTTAATACTTTGGTCCATAAAGAATTACTTGTGGGCCCAGAGAGATAGCACAGTGGTGTTTGCCTTGCAAGCAGCCGATCCAGAACCTACGGTGGTTGGTTCGAATCCCGGTGTCCCATATGGTCCCCCGTGCCTGGCAGGAGTGATTTCTGAGCAGACAGCCAGGAATAACCCCTGAGCACCACCGGGTGTGACCCAAAAACAAAAACAAAACAAAAAAAAAAAAGAATTACTGTGTCAAATTGTGAGACCCCCCCACAGTTTGCACAGAGAAAACTGCGATAGCACAATGCGTAGGGCATTTGTCTTACATATGGCTGACCTAGGTAGATTCCAACATCCCATGTGGTCCCCTGAGCCTGCCAGGAGCGATTCTGAGTGCAGAGCTAGGAGTAACCCCTTAGTGCCACTGGATGTGACCCAAAAGGAAAAAAAAAAAACAACAAAAAAACAACCCAAAACCAAAGACAAACAAAAAAGAAACCAAAACCTCACAAAAACCTGCATTTCTTCATTGAAAATATCTACTAAATATTAATATTTACATTGATAAGGTGATAAATTAGTGGCTAAATATATTAAACATAATGAATATCAATATGCTTTTTAGCTAGTTAAACTGTTTGTACTTTTTTGTTTATACTTTTTAAATATAACCAGTATATTTGGTTTGGATCTACGTAATGAGAATTTAACATTTATCATAAACATTTATTAACATTTAGTGTTAACAATATTATATTTTAGAAATATATAAGTTAATGACAATAGAAATGTAGATCTCTTTGTCAAATTTGGCTCTCAATATTTCTAACAGAATTATGTGTCATTCTTGTGTGATCACTTAAAGTTAAATTAGAATAGCAGAGAAGTATGCTTTTAGTTGAAATTTCTTATGTATATAGACAAAATTAAAAATGCTTCAGAAGGTGAAGTTACTAATTGTAGCTTATATTTTTGAGAACATACACTATTCTACATACCTACTAATATATTAGTTACCTTCCAATCATTTTAACAACCATATGGGAATTTATTATTATTCTCATTATTCCATGTTGTAAAAGATTGATGATCACAGAAATTCATTATTTGCCTAAAAGCAGACAAGTAGTAATTGGCAGAGTCAATATTAAAGCCACAGAATTCTATTTTTATGCTCTTCTTATCAAAGATAAGATTAGCATGGTATCATAATCATTTCTGAAAGTGGTATAAGTTTTGTGAAATGTATTAAATATCCTAATTTATTTACATTTACTAAGGATAAAGTTGATCTTGTATTTAAAATAAAATGTGTCATTTACTTTAAACTATTTAGGGGTATTAATATTTCTACCTTTTGTGAATAAAAAGATATTCTTTTGATTTAATCTGAATGCAATTTAGTTTATTATTTGCTAGCATAAATGATGCTCTATATTTATGTTTCTCAATATTTTGCTTTCATTTTCCATATGTAAGGAACTTGTTTATGATAAATTATGAACCGAAGACTTTGTTAACTGCTAAGTATAAGCAATCTATGTATGTGTCATTTTATTCTTTCATTTTTTGTTGTCTCTATTATCTCAGCCTAAAATGTGTTCTATTTAGAAATTTTTGGATCATATGTTTTATTCTAGAAATTGATGCCCCACATATTAATATTATTTCCTTCTTATTTACTAATTTCAAACATCTGTTTACTAAGTTCAAACATCTGTTTAACTATCATTCAAGAACTTAAATGGTTGGACAATTATAATATTGTGGCTTGTGGTAAAAACATAATAGGTAAATGCATGGAAAATGATACAAAGAAGGTTAAAGAAAATTCAAATAGAGTAAAAATTATTTTTGCTCTCAGAGAAATAATTATTTTTGTTTAAGGACAATTTCTACTGCAAAGTACGAACATTTGAAGTTTCTGTGAATAATGCGACATTACTGTCCTGGTAAATTTAGATAAGCTTCAGGATTCTTTGCAAGGGAAAGATAAGCTTAATTGAAAAAGAAAATCCTTTTAAAAAAGTACATCAGTAGACATATCTCAACGGGAAAACAATTTCCTAGCGCTGTACTCAGGCATCTGTCCTTGCATGAATAACTGTTTTTATATTCAGATGAACGACAGAGGGTCACACTGATACATGGTTAGATGAGAAATTACACAGATCCTAATGAAATGAGTGTTTTAAACATCATAATGTTTTGATTTGAACAACTTAAAACTCAAGTTTTATCATTTTGTTCTTTTTCAAATTTCTTAAAATACATAAGGAATTGTTTAATAAAAAACATTTTTGGCAAAATTATTTTTCAGAGTTAAAAATAGCTTTCCTGAGTTCTACAAAGTATATTACTCATTGCTCTTCAAGTGATCAAGTAATTAATACAAACCAGTTTAGGTAATCTACAAAACCACGTTTGACATTTTTACATAAGTCAGTTTTCAAGTAAACTTATTGCTTCTAAGATATGTCTAAGAACGACAGCAAGGCAGACATCAAGAATCTATGTGCTTTCAGCTTCTCAACTAGGCTACTGGTAGCTTCAGCTTTATACAGACTGGTTTCATTTATGATTGTGGGATAGCTACTGAAAATTATTTTGTTCATGTTTAATGCCTGTGTATGTGCATGAAAAGGTTTGCTATGAAAATAATTGAAATAAATTCACTTACGATTATTAAAATGGAAAGTAGAGGGGCTGGAGAGATAGCACAGCGGCGTTTGCCTTGCAAGCAGCCAATCCAGGACCTTAGTTTGAATCCCAGTGTCCCATATGGTCCCCCGTGCCTGCCAGGAGCTATTTCTTAGCAGATAGCCAGGAGTAACTCCTGAGCGCTGCTGGGTGTGGCCCAAAATTAAAAAAAAAATTAAAAGAATTTCTTTGTTTAAATAAAAAATAATAAAAAAAGGAAAAAAAGAAGTAGAGGGCCGAAGTTGTAGCACAGCAGTAGGATGTTTGCCTTGCATGTGGCTGATGCAGGTTGGATCCCAGGCATCCCATATGGTTCCCTGAGCCAGGAGTGATTTCTGAGTAGAGCCAGGAGTAACCCCTGAATGTTACCAGGTGTGGCAAAAACAAACAAACAAAAACAACCCCCAAAATAGAAAGTAGAAAGGAAGAAGGAATACTGATGATCATCACGATCCAACACTGGAAAAATCAGAAAATAAAACCATATATATTTTTGTTTTTTTTGTTTGTTTGTTTAATTTTGGGACAACATTCAACAGTTCAGGGCTTACTCATGGCTCAGGGATCACTGCTAGCAGGTTCAGGGAATCATACGGCATGCTGAGGAACAAACCCAGATCAACTGTTTCTAAGGTAAGCATCATACCCACTGTTCCATAGATCTCAGGACTGCTATTACTATACCTTAAATGATACATTTTGTGAATGGCATGCACTGATAAAATTTGACTCCATTGGACAGTGGAGTTGGTTACTGTACTCTATGCAACATTTTCCAATTATTAAATGTTTCAAATATTAAAATGAGACATATTCAAATGACATTTTGATAACAGTAAAATGTAATTTATTTAATATTCAATGTAAAATATATTCATTTTAAAATTAATTTATGACTACAACAGAGTAATTTCTTAATTTTATATAACTGCAAAATAATAATATTTTTTCAAAATAATGATATTAAAGGTAAAGCAATTATGTAAATTTATAAATTTTTATTCTGTTCCCATCTTATAACATATGTTGCTAGTTTTTCACGCATTTTTTAATTTTAGCAGGGTTGTGCAGAATATTATTTGCTTGGCAAACCCCCTTGCAACTAGGTTTTACCATCTAATCAAATTATTCTATTAGGATACTAAAGGATATGATATGTGCAACTTCCAACTTACACATTTGGAGGAGGAGGTTTGGGGTCTGCTCAAGGGCTATTTCTGTCTCTGTGTGATAAGTGACCCCTGGCGGTGCTCATGGGACTATATGTAGTGCTGGGGGTTGAACCAAGAATGTGGCTACTACAGCTACTCTACCAATTCTCTAGCCTTTCAATTTACACTTTTTAAAGTTAAAAGATAAAATTTTATCGGTGATAGAAACACAAAAGAAGAAAGACCATCGGTGACTTTATATCTGACATCAATTATGTTGTATCAATTTATGTTACCATTTTAAGTTTATACTGAACCTATGTCATAAAACAATAAATATCTGGCCAGAGCAATGGTATAGATTAGATAAGGTGCTTGCCCTGCACATGGCTGGCCAGGGTTTGATCCATTGCACCACATATGGTCCCCCAGTATCCCCAGAAGTGATCATTGAGTACAGAGCTGGAAGTAATCCTTGTACATTACAAAACAAAACAACAAAGCAAAGCAAAACAAAACAACATACACAAGGGTAAATAGCCAATGTCAATAAAATATCTAGGAAGAAATATTAACCCTTGCTTCTAGAAACTGGGTTGATATCCTTCTGGATAAATACAAAATAGATGAGTCTGGAATGATAGTGTGGTAGGTAGGGATCTTTTCTTTCATGCAACTGACCTTGGTTTGACCTCTGGCACCTCAAATGGTTCCTCTGAGCCCTGCCAGGAGTAATTCCTGAGTACAGAGCCAGAAGTAGTCTCTGAATAATAAAAGTATAACTCCCAAACACTAAAATAAATTAAATAAACTTTCTAAATGTTTCAGGAGAGTGATATCTTATGAAGGTTCCAATAATTTTATTTGATGTTGTATCTAATTATGCACATAGCAAATTTAGCTATTTTGAATGAATTCATCCATTTTAGAAATTAACATCCAATCATTTTACTTAAAATAATCAAATCATTTGTGTATATGTACACAGCACACATCTCTACTGTTTACTGTCTCAATGCATTTAACAAGCTATTGTGCTGGCAGAATTAATTAGATCTGAAAACTTGTATAATAAAAAACAATAAAAAGTTATAAGAATTCATTAAAATAGAATAGAAAAAATAATAGAATCTAAGATTTCTAAAGTTGTGTTTGACTAGTCAAATGTTCTTTAATAACTGGATGCATCAGAATACTTTGTTCATTATAATATTAAAGGAATGTAATGAAATGAAAATTGAGGCAATAAAGAATTCAGTATACACAATTATTTTACATTTAAAATCTTCTTTATAATGAACATAGCTGAAACATAAAAGACAAATGGTAGAGAAATTAGAAGCAATTATCAAAGGAATTCTCAGCAGATTTTTCGATTTAAATTAAAGCCTGTGATTAAAAATCTACCTCTTTGTCCTTTTCTAATCTTCCCACAATCCACCATTGCTGCAGCACCTTGCAACTTAATTTCTTTTACTCAATGGCAGTTATACTATATTTAATAATGCACAAATGAAACTCACTTCAGGTCTTTCTGATATTTTGTGGCTATTTTTGGCTACACCCAGTGATGCTCAGGATTATCCTCGTCTCTGCACTCACAATTACTCTTGTGGTGCTTAGGTGATCAGATGGGATGCCAGGGTTTGAACACAAGTCAACTGTATGGCAAACACCAGGCCCATTATACTAACAAATTTCATGACTTCACTTTTCCTAACAAGCTATTTTCTAATAGCTCCATTGTGTAGATGTATCATTGTTTCTTTATCTAATCAGGCACATGGAGTGTCTCCTAATTCTGGCTAATAGTGCTACAATGAAGGTAGGAATGCAGATTCCTTTTTTTGCATTGTGATTTTGGGGGCCCAGGATATATTTTTGGAGTGGTCTTGCAGGACTATATGGGAGTTCAATTTCAAATTTTCTGAGAAATGTCTATAATATTTTATAAAAAGGCTGGGCCAGGGGCTTGAGCAGTGACACCAAGTGGTAAGGTGCACTAGCCTAGGAAGGACTGCAGTTCAATTCCCCCGCATCCCATAAGGTCCCCCAAGCCAAGAGTGATTTCTGAGCACACAGCCAGGAATAACCCCTGAGCGTCACCAGGTGTGGCTGAAAAAGCAAAAACAAAAACAAAACAAACAAAAATTAAAAAGGCTGGACCAGTCGACATTTCCATCAGCAATGAATGAGAATAACTTTATATCCACAGTCTCCACAGCACTACCGGTAGTTGTTTTTATTTTATGAGTGCCAGTCTCTGTGGCATGAAGTGATATATTTTTGTTATTTTGATATCCATGTTCCTGATAAATAAATATTTGGAGCATTTTTTCATGTACTATTTGGTCATCTGTATTCTTTGAGGAGGTTTCTATTCATCTCTTTTTCCCTTTTTTTTTTTCATTTTTTTCCTTGTTAAGCTCTACCAGTAACTTATATATCTTAGATATCAAAATCTCTTCAGATGGGTTTTGGGTGAATAATTTCTCCCATTTTGTGGGTAGTGTTTGTTTTTGAGGTATAGAAGATTCTTTATTTAATGCAGTCCCATTTGCTATTTTTGCTTTGCCTTGCTTGGTTAGTGGTGTTTCATCATTGAAAATACCTTTAGCTTCAATGTCTTGGAAAGTTCTGCCTAAATTTTTCTCTAGGTACCTTATGGTTTCATATCTAATATCATGCTCTTTAGACATTTTTATTTGACTTTTTCGAATGGTGTTAAAAAAAAATCTGAGTTCATTCTTTGCATACAACTCATCACTTTTCCTAGCACCACTTTTTGGAAAGAACTTATTTGCTCCATTTTGTATTTTTTGCTTTTTTGTTAAAGATTAATTGATCATTACTGTTCCTTAAATTTTTGTTGTCGTTGTTTGTTGTTTTTTTTTGTTATGTTTTTTTTTCTTTGTCTTTTTTTTCTGTCTTCATCCAACAGAACCACACAACTTGAATCATCTTGTTCTGCCTCATGAATTGAGGGGGAAAATAAAAATGAGTGGTACCAGGACCAAACAGTCATATGAACATTGAGTGGAAATAAAATTGATCAGACTTAAACACCAAATTCAAAGTCAACAACAACAGAATCAATATCCTATCTACAGCAATCTATACAGAGGGGAACAGTTACACTAGCACTTCCGGGGGGCAAAGAAGGGAGATATGGGACATTTGCTGGGAAAAGGAATGGAGGGAGGACAGCCCTGGTGGTGGGAATGGCCCTGATTCATTGCCACTATGTACCTTAAATATCACTGTGAAAGATTTGTTATTCACTTTGGTTACAATAAAAATTATTTAAAAAAGATTAATTGATCATATATCCAAGGGTCTGTTTCAGGACATCCAAGCGTATTCCATTGATCTGAAAGTCTCTCTTTATTCTGATACCATGCTATTTTAATTACCAATTTGAAGTTTGGAAAATAATTCACCCATTGTCCCCTAAAATTGCTTTAATTATTTAAGGAGGTTTATTATTTCATATAAATTTTAGGAGTATTTAACTTATTTCTTTAAATAATGTGATGGGTATCCTTATAGGGTTTTTATTAAATCTGTACAATCCTTCAGGGATATTAGCATTTTAATGATGTTAAACCTCCAATCCATAAACAGGGACTGTTTCTTGTTCTTGTGTCCTCTTTTATTTTTTGAAGCAATGTTTTGTAGTTTTCTTTGTATCAGTCTTTTACCCATTTAGTCAAATTGATTCCAAGGTACGTGATTTTTCTGAGACACAATTATAATGATTTTGTTTTTTTTAACACATTCTTTTTCTTTTTTATTATTTGCATATAGAGAAACCATAGTTTTATCCACATTAATTTTGTAGTCTGCCACTCTATTATATAAGTATATTATTTCTATAAACTTTTCCATGGAGTCTTTATGATTTTCTAAATATAGCATCATGTCATTGGCAAATGGTGAGAGCTTGACTTCTTTGTTTTCTATCCAGATGCCCTTGATATCTTTTTTTTTTTATATTTTCTAATTGCTATGGCAAGTACTTCTATCACTTAGTGAATAGAAGTTCTGAGAGTGGGCAGCCTTGTCTTGTGCCATATTTAGAAAAAAGCCTTTTAATTTTTCTCCCATTGACTATAAATTCTGCTGTGGGTTTATGGTAAATGACTGACTATATTTTGGAAATTCCTTCAATTTCCATCTTGTTAAAAGTTTTTATCATGAATGTGTATTGGATCTTGTGAAATGCTTTTTTTTGGATCTATTGATATGATCATATGACTTATTTTATTGATATGGTGTATTATGTTGATTGAATTGTATGCTACACCATCCATACATCTTAGAGTGAATCCTACTTGGATGTATTGTATGACCTTTCCGATGAATTTTTGTATTCTATTTGCCAGTATTCTTTGAGGGGGAAATTTTTTTTTTACCACACCTGGTGACGCTCAGGGGCTACTCCTGGCTATTCCTGACTTAGAAATTGCTCCTGGCTTGGGAGACCACATGGAACTCCAGGGAATCGAATCGCAGTCCGTCCTAGGCTATCACGTGCAAGGCAGATGCATTACTGCTTGAGCCACAGCTCCAGCCCCTATTTGCCAGCATTTTTTTGAAGTTCTTTGCATCTGTTTTCATTAAGAATATCAGTCTGCAATTCCCTTTTTTGTTGTGTTTTTATCTGCTTTTAGTATCAGAGTAATATTAGATTCATAGAAACTATTTGTGAGTGTTTTTGTTTTTTAAATTTTCTGAAAGGCTACATAGGATTAGCAGTAGGTCTTCTTTAAAGATTTGCAAGAATTCATAGTGAATCCACCTGGGTCTCTTGGCATTTGTTTTGGGATTGTTATTTATTACTGATATGCATCTCCATTGTTTATTAAAAATGACCTTCTCTATTTCGTATAACCTTTTTCAAACTGAAATATAGATCATCTGATATTAGTATGGTCATCCTAGGCTTTTTGAGGGGGGTTTTTGCTTGAAGTATTGTTATCTTTTGTTTGTTTGTTTGTTTGTTTGTTTTGGGCCACACACGGTGATGCTCAGGGGTTACTCCTGGCTGTCTGCTCAGAAATAG
Source organism: Suncus etruscus (assembly GCF_024139225.1). Taxonomy (NCBI): domain Eukaryota; kingdom Metazoa; phylum Chordata; class Mammalia; order Eulipotyphla; family Soricidae; genus Suncus; species Suncus etruscus. The sequence continues at coordinate 60,069,579 of NC_064849.1, forward strand.
TTCCTGGCAGGCACGGGGAACCATATGGGACACCGGGATTTGAACCAACCACCTTAGGTCCTGAGTCGGCTGCTTGCAAGGCAAACACCGCTGTGCTATCTCTCTGGGCCCAGAGTATTGTTATCTTTTGACTTTCAATCTCTGTTTGCTCTGATTATTAAAATGTTTCTTTTTTCTGGTAGCTGAACATTGGATTCAGTTTTCTATTACATTTTGCCACTCCATGTACCTTAATCGATATATTTAGTCCATTGACATTGAAGGAGATTATTGGAATTTTGCGACATATTTTCGAAGTTTTCTGTGTTGGGTTTTCTTCAGTTCTTCATGGAAAATTGGTTTTAAGTCTATAAAATTTATGAACTGTTAGTTTATCCATGAATCTCTTATTGCTCCTTTTATTATGAATGGCTGTGTACAGTATTCTTGGTGAGGCATTTATTTTCTTAAATTTTTCACTTTGTCCCACCACTGCATTTGGGCCTGAATGATTTCTCTTGGTACGTCTGATGTAAATCTTAAGGATGCTCCTTTATATTTAATTCCCTTCTTTGATCGGCTGCATTCAGTAATCTATCTCTATGGTTTTCATCATTCTGATAAGGGTATGTCTTAGAGTATTTTTACTTACATCTCTTTTAGAAGGTACTTGGGCATCCAGGATGTGGGAACATGCACTTTACAATTATGGACACTTTTAGGTTTGACAGTTGCTTCTTCATAGTGATTGTATTCCTTGCCCTCGGGATGTCAATGATTCAGATGTTGTTTCTCCTGAATTCATCCCACAGTTCTCTTGACAGCTGTTCATTATTCTAAGACACATTTCAATCTTCTGCTGTTCTCTGGAGGTGGTAGGCAGCTCATCTCCTAGGTTATTGACTGTCCACAACAGCTGTTACTCTGTTAGTGAGACTTTCTAATGAGTTTTTCGTTTTGCCTATGAAGTTTTTCCATTCTGTAATTTTGTTTGAAGTTATTTTTTTAGTTTCTGCTCTCATATCCTCTTGAGTATTATTGGCTCTATGTTCCATAGTTTCTTGAATCTTCTCAACATTTCCACTATAAAATCTTTAACAGAAAAGTTATAGAGTTAGCTGATATTGGTTGTGTCGTCAGAGCTACTATCTTCACTCAGTAAAGGGATGGGATTCTCTGTTGCTTTCTCATTGTGACCATTGTGACCTTTGTAGTCTGGATTTGTTTTATGCGTTGTGGTCTTACTCATAGACTGAAAGAAACGTGTGATCATGCAGCAAAGTGGGAGTCCATGCACACTAACCTGGGTGCAAAATTAGTACTTTAAGTCACAAAGAGAACCCACTGCCATTGTATGTGTCAGTTTCTTGGTACTTACATAGCTGGGTTGATAACATTTTTATAGCTATATAAATTTTGCTTTTGTAAATGAAAAGGATCCCATTTCAAATTTATTTATTATTTATATAATGTTAGCATTATATATTTTAATGACTGCAACTTAAAGCTATCTGTATACATGTATCAATCATGAGAAAACAATTATTCTTATATTTACATATTAGTGATTAAAGTCAATATAATACCATAAAATAAGTATGAGGAAATTTAATAAATTCCTTCTTTTTAATATTATGATGCTTCTATGGTAAAATTATTTTTTGTAGGGAGGTAAAACTAAAATTCCAGATTTCTTATTTAAGTATAAATTTATTTATCTAAAAATTAATTGTTGTACAAAAGTTCTCAACACAATTACTTGAAATAATATTTATTTGACAGATATATCTATGGGTTAATGCTAGGCTTAGAGCTTCTCTCATGCTTTAAAATAAATGCAGTTGGTTTGAAATTATATCAAAACTTTCTGAAGTTGAATATTTGAAATGCATGCCCACATATTTGTCTCGAAATTGAGTCTAAATCTTCACTGGAAATTCAGCATGTCTTATAAAATAGGATTTTTGATACAAAGTTCTTACCATTGAATTTGCCTTGGTTGAGGTATTTACAACATAGAAAATGGATCAAGGTTTCAAAACAACTCTTATCTTCATAATTAAACTTTTCTACACCTCACTTTCATGTTCTTGCTATATAACAACTTCTGGTCATTGGTAACTCATCCTTCCCCACTAAGATAGCGTTCTCCTACTGTTATATCTGTATTACTATCTATGAACACAATTTTTATAGTGTTAAATATTGAACTGAGTGCCTCAAATATATGTTATGTTTGACTGAAATACATTAATATCTGATTTTCATATGTTTTTATTCATTTATGTTTGACATATGGGTTATTTCTTTTTTTTTTTTTTCTTTTGGGCCAAACCCGGTGACGCTCAGGGGTTACTCCTGGCTATGCGCTCAGAAGTTGCTCCTGGCTTGGGGGACCATATGGGACGCCGGGGGATCGAACCGCGGTCCGTCTCCTAGGCTAGCGCAGGTAAGGCAGGCACCTTACCTCCAGCGCCACCGCCCGGCCCCCATATGGGTTATTTCTAATTACTGTGTTTACAAATAATGCTGAGATGAACATGGAAGAGGATATTATTTTTAAATGGTATTTTTGTTTTCTTTGGAAAAAAACCCAAAAGTTAAATTGATGGGTCTTGTGATACTTCTACTTTCAATTTTCTGATAAATTTCCATAAAGGTTTCCACAGTAGTTGCACCACTTATTACTCTAACCAACAGGACACAAATATTTACTTTTCTCCACATTCAAACTATTTATTGCATCTGATATTTCTCATTTTTCTCATATTTACTATTCTACTATGGGGTAATGTTAATAATAATCATTGTGATTTTTATTTGCATTTCCATGATATTTAGTAATGTTGAACATCTTTCTATGTAACTATAAACTACATGGTTTATAAGTAAGAATTTTTGGAAAATACCTAGTCCAAATCCTCTATAAATTATTGTTTTAGGCCTCCAAAGTATTAAGGCATTTGGACCAGTTGGTTTAATGCCAGGTCCAGAAGACTGAGTGTTGCAATTCAGGCTCTGGGTTGCTTAGGACCACTAGAGCCATACCCACCATCTTGATTGTAGCAGTGTCACACCAAGAGATGCTTAGAATCCTCCAGAACTGCTCCCAGTGATTAGAAATTGAAAATTGAATATGGGTTGGATACAAGTTAGGCAAACACTCTACTGCTTTATTGTCTCCCATCCCTGTCATCTACCTGTTTTTAATTTGGTTGGTCTTTTTTTTTTATATTTTGCTAGAGTTGTATGAGTCATTCATATATTTTAGATATTAACCTTTTATATTTGCAAAAGTGTCTCCAATCGGTGGTTAATTTTTAATTATGTTGCCAATTTCTTTAGTTGTGCAGAAGTTTTTTAGTATAATAAAAGTCCCTTGCTTTTTTATTTGTTGCATTACTTTTGAATCAGAATAAAAACAATATTGCCAAAAGCCTAGAATGATAGTACAGTGGCTTGGCTGCTTTCTTTGCACACAGCAACATAAGTCCTTAACATCACATATGGTCTTTTGCTCAGGGGGTCCCTGAGTTCAGAGCTATGAGTAAGCTCTGAACATTGCCCCCATACAAAAAATTATTGTAAGAAAAATGTTAAGAAGCTTACTTTACTATGGATTTATGGTTTAAAAATGTTTTTTCTTCTTAAAATCTTGGTCACAGTGGTTTAAAAACTGTTATTAATGAGATTTTATATGTGAACTAGTCCAGCATTCCTCCCAATACCCAGGTGTCAGCTTTTCTCCAACTTTGTCCCTGCATCCCTCTTTCCATATACCACCTCATCACCCACTTGTGACAAGATTTCTATCTAAGACAAGGTGCCAGTTTCTGTTGCCTTTGAGCATTTGTTATTCCCCTATTCTTTTTTACAAGTGTATTTAATTCTAAGAATTTTATTGTTTCTAGAAATTTTGGTCTTAAATCAACTTTGATTTTTTTGTGTGTGTGCTGTAATATAGTTGTTCAATTAATTTTTTGCATCTCTCTAATTTTCTTTGCACCAGTTATAAAGAGACTTATTTCCCCATTATGAATTTTTGGTTTCCTTGTGATTAATTAATTGATTGTATGTGTGTGCATTTTTGCTGAGATATTTATCCTTGTCATTTCTTTATACATCTTTTTATGCTAAAGTTATAATATATAAATATATATTTATAAATATACAAATATATAGTTGGGGCCACACTCAGAGGCGATCAAAGATTAATCCTGACTCGGTGCTCAGAAATCACCCCTGGCACACTCAGGGGACCATATGGGATATTGGGAATCAAATACTGGTATGTCCTGGGTTGGCTGCATGCAAGGAAAATACCCTACCACTGTGCTATCTTTCTGGCCCCCTAAAATCATGATTTTTTTTGAGAAATGTTTGTACTGTAATGCAAAACCACAAAGTTTGATGCCCCCAGATTTTTTTCTTTCTTGAAATTGCACAGACTATTTTGGATATGTATACATATATATGTATATCTATTACAAATATTTTGGGTATTGTATTTTACATGAAGAAAAGGTCTTTGGGGCTAGAGCGGTGGTGCAAACCATAGGGAGTTGATCCCCCAGCATCCCATATGGTCCCCCATGCCAGGAGTAATTCCTGAGCACATAGCCAGGAGTAACTCCTGAGTGTCACTAAATGTGGCCCCAAAACAAAGAAAGGGTCTTTAAACAATGATGTATTGCCTCACACAAGTAATAATGCATATATAACAAAAAAAACAAAACAATTGTGTAGCAAAAAGTATTTGCAAGAATGTGATGAAAAAATATTCTTTATTCACTATTGGTAGGAATAGCATCTGGTCCATCCTCTTTGGAAAGCTATATAAAAATTTCGTAAAAAAGGAAAACTTGTGCTACCAGTTGACCAAGCTAACCCACTATTCAGCATCCCAAACACACACAGAAAAACACTAAATAGAAATCATAAGTTCATTGCATGTGTTCATTGCATCTCTATGTATATTAACCAGGCTATGGAAAAAATCCAAATGTTTAACAACAGATGAATGGATAAAGAAATAGTGGTATGATAATGCAGTTGCCATGTTTGAAAAGGGTCAACTCCATAAACTTAATCATTTCTCCAATGAGATGTAAACCTAGTTGTGAAAGATCATGGGTACAAAGGCCAGCAGTAAAAAGGTGAAAATGTCAGAAGGAGAGAGAAGGCAAAGTCCCACCCTGCTGAAGCCACACCTACTGCCTCTATCATCCATAATCACTCACTGACCCCAATGATTGGGATCAATGAGTGGTGTCATTTCCAATGGCCTTGCATCATTACTGACCCTTTATAATTCCTTTGGGAACACCAGTCTGACCAAACTTCATGTACAGTTTTTGGGCTGATACCACCAGGATTTTTTGGAAAGAGAGTGGTACCCTCCCCATGTACCTTCCTTCTTCCATGGGGCCTGGCAGCTGGTACACAATCCTAAAAGTTATAATATCAATAATAGTGCTTTGAATCTCTAGGAAACTTCATTTGTTTAATGCAGTCATCCCTATAGGAACACAACAATCTAACAGAATGGACTCTTGCAACAGGAGCTTACTAAACTTTCAGCCATTGTATTAATAACTTCATTGGAGATACAATAATTTTCACAAATGTACTTGCTATTGTAATTATTTCTTACTTTTTTTTAACTTTATTAGGACTGAACTTGATTATGCTGCTTGCAATAACCCTAGTCACTATATTTTTTTCAGCCCCACTTTGATAGCTATCTTACTATCAAAGCTGAGATAAAAAAATATTATCTCTCTCTCTCTCCTAGAGGGAGCTACCTTAGAACAAAAGTGACATATTTAAGGTTAAATGTTTTCTTGACCTACTTCAAGACGTCATTTTTTTGTTAGTGCTATTTTGAGTGAAAGTTGAAACTTCCCTTTAAAAATCTGGACTTCCACAAGTGTCATCTTAGCCATGAGTGATTATTTCAGTCATTACTTCCCAAAGGGTTCCTGTGCCACAGACAGAAGAGGCTAAAGTCATTTCATAGGCAACCACCCGTTCCATACTTAAGATTAGGGTGGTCAAGCTAGTATTTAATGCTCAGATTTGTAAGAGAATTTCCTGAATATTAGGGTTTCTGGTGCAAGATACTTCAACTTCCTCAAAAGCACATTTGTTTCTAGTTAGATGCTGAATTGTTGTTATTAAGTATGGAGGACAAAGATTATTCTTAAAAAGGCAATTAAAAAATATTTTTTCTGGGGCCGGCTAGGTGGCGCTAAAGGTAAAGTGTCTGCCTTGCAAGCACTAGCCAAGGAAAGACCGTGGTTCGATCCCCCGGCATCCCATATGGTCCCCCCAAGCCAGGGGCAATTTCTGAGAGCTTAGCCAGGAGTAACCCCTGAGCATCAAACGGGTGTGGCCCGAAAAGCCAAAAAAAAGAACCTTTAAAACTTTTTTCTTTCATTTACAGATTTACTTTTGCATTCTCTGTGTTAAATAAATATTAATGAAATTCAATGTATCATTTTAGTAGTGGTTTGGGTATTAAAATTAAAAAATATTTATTTAGCCACATCCTCAGATACATTGAGAAAAACATAGGTTGATTGTCATATGTTTTATTATAGGAGTTTTATGTTTTAAAATTTACATTAAAAACTACAAATAATTTAAAATTAATTTCTATCTACTATGATATTAAAGCATTTTCTTGTATTTATATCCATATTTCTGACTCATTTGTTGAAAGGCTATGTTCTTCCTTGTATAAACTACTATTCAGCAAAATATTAGTTGGTTATATATGTGTGATTTCTTTCTGGACTCCCTATTATTTATAATTGCTTTACATTTATGTTTTCCCCCTTATACTTTCTTGATTATTGCAGCTTTGCACTGTTTTGAAATTGGGTCATGAATACCTTCTAACTTTGACACTTTACAATGAGGGATGACATTACTTTGCCTTTCTATTTTAAAAACTCTTGTCTTTGACTTTACAGAGCTCAGGTTTATATTAGACTCCCCTATGATTAATATAGGCTGCAGAGGAGAGAAATCCATGATTTTTTCCTGTTATTTTATAATTTATTTCTTCTTTGTGACTTTCTTTTACTTGAGGTACATGGTACAACAGCATTGCTATTAATATTTTTTATACAATGTTCTATGTCTACAACATCACCAATTTCTCAAGACTGTACTACTACTACTACTACTACTACTACTACTACTACTACTACTACTACTACTACTACTACTACTGTCCTTATGACACTTCTAGTCTGTTTCTTTCTTTTCCAGCTCTTCATTTCCCTTAATTTATCATTTTGGAACCTTATATTTATAGTGCAGGGATAATTTAAATGAAAGTGTTATTACTATTGGATACCACCTATTTCCTTTTTTTTAATTCTATATCATGTGCAAGATAGATCATATGGTGTTTGTATTTTTTCCTATGACTTATTTCTCTTTCATGTTTCTTATAGATTTAGTGATGTGTGTTTTGGATATCTGAGAAAGATAGTAAAGTGGTAGATTATTTGGTTTTACAGGTTTTTACAGTAGTGTTGACATATTTATCTTCAATATTACACCAAGAAAATTTTACTAGTTTTACTTAATATTATAGTCCTTTTTTCTTTTCTTTTTTCATTTATTTATTTATTTATTTATTTATTTATTTATTTATTTATTTATTTATTTATTTATTTATTTAGTTTCGGGGCCACACCCAGCGGTGCTCAGGGTTTATTCCTGGCTATCTGCTCAGAAATAGCTCCTGGCAGGCACTGGGGACCATATGGGACACCAGGATTCGAACCAACCACCTTAGGTCCTAGATCAGCTGCTTGCAAGACAAACACCACTGTGCTATCTCTCCGGCCCCAGTCCTTTTTTTTCTTAATTAAAAAAATATCATCTGGGTTTTAAGCTTTGGGACAGCTGTGCTTTTTTGAACATAATATTTGAATGACAGAAGAGTGCCACCATTTTAATAAGCTTTGCATGTATTTCTCTTTTACTATTTTATAGAATCATTGAGAACCAATTTCACTACATTATCTCAGTGTCTACTGGTATTAGCCAAGTTATCACATTTTGTAGATAATACTTTCTTCCAATAGCAGAGACTTTATTCATCTTTGACATCTGCTGAGAGAGAATCCAACTTCTTGGTCAAAAGCTATGAAAAAGGAGAGGTGGGGAAATTTATTAGAGAAATAAGATCAGAATTTTTCCAGGAATCTTTCTCAGGCAAGAATAGACTTTATTTATTTATTTATTTATTTATTTATTTATTTACTGCCAGCCAAGAGGCTGTGGAATTTTTTTGTTCTATATTTCTTGACTCAGTGCTAATTACTCAGGATTGAAATGTAGCATCTCAAATATTTCTACCAGATATCTCAGAGTTTCACTTCTATTTCAAACATGTTTCTGCTTTTCTAGTATATGGGTACTTTTGCTCTGAATTTACCCTTTTCTGTAACTACAGGCAATTCTTAGGCTGGACTGCAGAATAAACTTTCTGGCTAAAGGAGATAAGGATCTCTTTAAATGCTGGCACAGACGTGCAATTTACTTAAATGTCCTTTCCTAAGGTGATGAATAACTGACTTGAACACATTTTCTTCTTTCTGAGCATCAGTGTCTGTCAAAACAGCCAATCTGTTTTACATTAATTTTGCATTGTACTAATACAGTACTAATAATATAGTTTTATAACACATATTTCTGACTATGGAATTATTACTACTTGATGGGATGATCTAATTTCCAGAATTTCATCCATAGGGTTAAATTCTCTAATATTATGTGTCCTAAATTGGATTTTTCAAAAATTAGACTAAGAAATAAAAACAGGTGTATCAGTAGCTTATTTGGAAGAGGCACTGATAATGAAGAGAGGAAGTGAGACAAGAAAGGAAAGGAACTAATAAAGGGCAATAATAAGTAGGTTATTATTGTGAACAGTTCAGAATCAGCCCTGCTGAGAATGATGGAAGCAGTTTATTTTATATAGAGAACATATTATTTGCTTCATATAAACTATATACTAGATAACTGTAGAAATTTGTTATTTATGATTCAAATGCCATTCATTATTTCTTGAATTTCAGGAATATGTCTTTTCCTGGCCCTCTAAAGATATATTATAGCCAGGACTTTGGAAGTCACTAGCATGTATTTGCAGAACAAATCTTGAAACAAAGGAGAAACACTAGCAGTATCTGGCATTATTATGTTTTGTAAGTGACTTCTTTTAGTATTTGTAATATTTATTAAAGGTATTTATTTATAGTTCTCTCATAAATAACTTTATCATCTGCTTTAATGTTTTTAAATTTTGTTAAAAACTAAAAATTTAGTTCTATGATGGTTGTCAAATATTCTTCCTTTACTGTTACAAAATAGTTTTGATTTTGCTTTTATTTTGGCATTGGATAGATCCTCCTTAAGAAAAGTATTAAAAAATATTGATGGCCAAGGCCCTCAGCTGTTGATTCTACTTTATACAGAAAGTATGATTAATACATTTTAATGAGACCAGTTTTAGTTTTAATCTGTTTTGGTTTTGGAGCCATATGCAGCTGTGCTCAGGGCTTTCTCCTGGTTCTGTGTTTAGGGATCACTCCTGACAGCTGCCCAGTAAACCATACCAGGGTTGGCCCTATGCAAGATAAAATACTTAACCCCTCATCCAAGGTTTTAATTTATCTGCATGTAAAATACTTATGATATTTCATTCTGTTACTAGTTTATCAAAGGCATTAAAATTAAATCTACCTACTTATGCTTTTAAAACATATATTTTGGTATCTGTACCATGTCTGTAGCTTTCTCCAATAATATCATTATTTAATGTGTATATTTTTATTGATGCATGCTCACAATTTACTTTTAAAACTATCTTCACTAGTTTATTTCAAATATTGTAAATTTAATACATTCTTCAATACTTTTATATACATGTTTTTGAATAATTTAGTCACTTGATTTTTCTTATTCAAAATATCAGTTCTTAAGTACTGATATAAAATATTATACATATAATATAGGAATTATGTTTGGGGCTATATCTGTCCATACACAGGGCTTACTGCACTCACTCCTGGCATGGATAAAGGGGCTGGCAGGGACTACATATGGTGCCAGTGATTAAAACCATGATAGTCACATGCAAGAAAAACACTCTAGGGGCTTGAGCTGCGGCGCAGCTGTAGGGCATTTGCCTAGCTCTAAGCTGACCTAAGACACTCTGCGGTTTGATCTCCAGGCATCCCATATCCCCTCAGCCAGGAGCGATTTCTGAACTCAGAGCCAGGAGTAACCCTTGAGCATCACTGGGTGTGGCCCAAAAACAAAAAACAAAATACAAAAAAGAAAAGAAAGAAAAGAAAAACACCCTGCCCACAGTTATTACTCTGGTCCCTAAAATAGAATTTTTTGTATTATCATTGAATTATTTAAGAAAAAATGCGCATTATTTTATTTGTGAATTTCTCCTATTATTAATTATATTATTATTATTATTATTATTATTATTATTTGGGGGGGTTGAGCCACACTAGGTGATGCTCAGGGGCTACTCCTGACTATACACTCAGAAATCGATCCTGTACTTGGGGGACCATATGGAGGCTGGAGGATCGAACAGTGGTCCGTCCTAGGTCAGTGCTTGGCAAGGCAGATGCCTACCGTTAGTTCCACTGCTCCAGCCCCATCTATATCAGATTTAGTAAGTGTTTTGACTTTTGTTAGGATGTGAAAACTTGGATCCTGGGTACTATTTTCTTTGAGGTGCAGAAGCTTCTTCAGTTTTAATATATTCTCATCTGTTTATCTCTGCTTCCACGACCCTCCTTTCCTTTCCTCATTCCTTCTCTCCCTCTTCTCCCTCCCATAATTCCCTCCCTTCCTCCTCCTTCCCTCCATTCATCTCTCCTGTCTTTCCTACTCCCTCCCTTCCTTCCTCCCTCCCTTCCTCCTCCTTCCCTCCAATATCCATCCCTCCTGTCTTTCCTCCCTCCCTCCCTTCCTTCCTCCCTCCTTCCTTTCCTTCTTCCCTCCATTCATCCATCCCTCCCTGTGTTACCTCCCATCCCTCACTTCCTCCCTCCCTTCCTTCCTCTCTCCCTTCCTTCCTCCTTTCCTCCATTCATCCATCCCTCCTGTCTTTCCTCCCTCCCTCTCTCCCTCCCTCCCTTCCTTTCTCCCTCCCTCCCCTCTTCCTTCCATCCATTCATCCCTCCTGTCTTTCCTTCTCCCTTCCTTCTCTCTCCCTTCCTTCTTCCTTCCCTCCATTCATCCATCCCTCCTGTCTTTCCTCCCTCTCTCCCTCCCATATTCCCTCCCTTCCTTCCTCCTTCCCTCCATTCATCCCTCCTGTCTTTCCTCCCTTCCTTCCTCTCTCCCTTCCTTCCTTCCTCCCTCATCTCCCTACCCTCTTCCTTTCTTCCCTCCCTCTCTCCCTTCCTCCTACGTTCCTCCCTCCCTCTCACTTCCTCCTACCCTTTCTATTTCCCTCCCTCCCTCCTTCCTTTCTTTCCTCCCTCCCTTCCTTCATCCCCTTCTCCTTGCTTCCCTCCCTCCCTTCTTCCCTCCCTTCCTCCCTCCATCCCTTCTTCCTTCCTTCCTTCTTTCCTGCCTCCCTCACCAGTGGTACTCAGCAATTACTACTCCTGGCACTTTGAGGAGAATAGTGCTTTTGTTATGGAATAGAATTAATAAACTTTTTGAGTATATAGAAAGAAGTGGAGTTGTTAGGTGTAGTAGAAGCTGTATTCGTAGTTTTTTTAATTAATTAATTAATTAATTAATTTTGGTTTTGGGGCCACACACGACAGAGCTCAGGGGTTATTCCTGGCTCTGTACTCATAAATTTCTCCTGGCCAGCTTGGGGGACTATATGGGATGACAGGGATAGAACCCCAGTCATCCTGGGTGGGCTGTATGCAAGACAAATGCCCTACCATTGTATTATGGCTCTGACCCCTGTTCCTAGTTTTCTAATAGGTCAAGTGGATCTAGTTTTACATTGTATATTTCTGGGCAATGAATGTAACATGTTTCATATGTTACCTACATTAATTTACTATTCTGTAATAATGCCAAAGATAGCTACTTTCTTTTGATGATAACCCAATTATTTAATGATATCCTAGATCAAAATACTAAATCCAGTGACAGAGTAGAGAACATAGTAACCTCAGGCTTAATTATCAAGAGTTTGGGTGAAAAAATAATAGTAAAAACTAACAGCAAAGTATAATTTTTCAAAAAATAAGTTCCATCATAAATTTATTCTGTGTGTGTGTGACATGCCTAGCTGTGAACCCGGGTCACTCCAAAAGTGTTTAGGGAACCATGCAGTGCTGGGACTTTCACATGTAAAACATGCACTCAGTCCTTTGAACTCTCTCCCCAGCCCTGCAGTACATTCATAACAGACTGTTTTAAGGAGACTTTAATTAAAATGGGAGGTATAGGTTGTCCTTAATAAACCGAGAATGGTCAGTTGTTTTGCACAGTTACCATACTTTGAAATGTATTTGGAAATTTAATGAATTTGTGAATATGTATTATGCACAGCAAGATATTAGGTAATTCCCAATTACATTTGGTCAGATTCTTACATTTCAGGTTAAATTAGTTGTTTAAAATTTACTTTAAAAATAAAAATCTTGGGTCCGGAGAGATAGCACAGCAGCATTTGCCTTGCAAGCAGCCGATCCAGGACCAAAGGTGGTTGGTTTGAATCCCGGTGTCCCATATGGTCCCCCCGTACCTGCCAGGAACGATTTCTGAGCAGACAGCCAGGAGTAACCCCTGAGCAATGCCGGGTGTGGCCCAAAAACAAAAACAAAAACAAAAACAAAAAAAAACAAACAAAAAAATAAAAATCTTGTAATTGAGATGTTTGTGTTCCAGACTAATTCAGAAAATAATTTAAAGCATAAGATAGTTTGATTCTAGTGAAGTATAAAACAGGTGAAAACAATTCACAAGTATAAATTAAAACTGAAAACTAAGCTTAAATAAGAAATAACTTCTTATTTGCATTTTAGAGATTGTTTATAGAATTCAGTGCCAAAATTGGTGTTTACATACTAAGTACAGTTATGGCTTTCCTATAAATATATTATGCTATTTCCTGTTATAAATTTCATGTTTTTAATTTCTAGAACTCCTCTTTCCTGTCCTAATTTTCTAGGACTGTCACTATAGACTGGGTGGTTAAAATAACTCAAGTTAATTTTCTCACAGTTATAGAGACTGTGTATAGTCAAGATGTAATTTTTACTGAGATCTCTCTCGCGGCTTGTTTTTACTTGTATTCTCATATGCTTTTTCCTTATTGTTTATGGGAATGTGTTCTAATCTCCACTTCTTACATAGGAATAATACCCATTAAAGTGAATTATAGTTTGCCTAATTATCTCATTTTTACTTATTTTATTTCTTTGAAGACTTTGTGTTCATTCTCAGGTAATTATGTTTAGAACTTCAACATAGTAAGTTCGGGGACAAAATTTAGTCTTTAGTACAATCCTATATGATTAGAACAATCTACAGTTACTATGATTCTTGTATACTAAATTGAATCACTGTTAAATAAAAAGACAAAGAAAAAGCAATTGAGAAAAAAAATGGAAGTGGAAGTAATTTGAGAAAGAAGCATATTCTTTTTGTTTATTTATTTGTTTTGTTCATACTCAAGCAATGCTCAAAGATTATTGTTGAATCTACAATCAGGAATTACTCCTGGAAGTTTTTTGCAGGACCGTCTAGGTTGTCAGGGTTTGAACATGGTCAGCCACATGAAAGGCAAGCTCCCTACCAGCTGTACTTATGTTTTCCACTCAAAGAAAGAGCATATTCTTATTTTTGATTTTCTTTTGGTCTACAACCAGCTGTGCTCCAGACATTATTGCTGCTTCTTTTATAGGTGGTCATTCCTGATGGTACTTGGGTGACCATATGGTTTGGTAGCAGGGATTAAATAGGGCCCGGAGCAAGGAAATAATCTGAGCCCTGTATTATTTTTCTAGTGCTAGAAATAGCTAAACTGGTCAAAAACAGTAAAATATTATGTAGTAAGATTTTTACATTGGTGGATTTAAGTAAGTTAGCATGGCATGAACAGAGAAGCAAAGGGATGATAGAAGGATCTTTCAGTCAACTTTCTTTTATATATAGCTTTCTGTTACTGTGAACAGAAATTTGGGGAATTGGGGCAAGGAGAGATAGCATGGAGGTAAGGCATTCTTTACATGCAGAATGATGGTGGGTTCAAATCCCAGCATCCCATATGATCCCCTGAGTCTGTCAGGAGCGATTCTGAGTGTAGGAGCCAGAGGAACCACTGAGCGCTGCTGGTGTGGACCCAAAAAACCCAAAACCAAACCAAACCAAAACAAAACAATACACAAAACCCCCAGAAATTTGGTATTTGGGAATGGTGAGAAAAATCAGTGTGCAACCTAATGCTTACATTCAATAGGTTTAAAAATTATAATATAGGGAGATTGTATAAATTATATGTACAAGATACCATTTACTTAATAAAAAATATTGGATATGTTTTTTTGAGGCAGATTACTTGTTTTTGAAACTTGATTTTGTTGTGTAAAATTGTGCTTTTATTATTATAGTAACCTTTACCTGAGCCTGTTTTGTTTTAGATTTTGCTTTACACTCAGCAGTGTTCAGTGCTCAATCTACCTTATGTTGATGCATGAGGATTTAAATTCAGATTGGTCACATTCAGACAAATACCTTAACCCACTATAATATCTCTCCAGATGTGAAACTTTTTTGTTGTTGTTGTTGTTTGTTTTTTTGGTTTTGGGGTCACACCTGGCAGTGCTCAGGGGTTATTTCCTGGCTTTGCACTCAGATATACGCTCCTGGCAGGCAGAGGAGACCATATGGGATGCCGGAATTTGAACCACTGTTCATCCTGAATCTGCTGTGTGCAAGGCAAACACCCTACTGCTGTGCTATTTCTCTGACTCCAGAGACTTTTTATTTTTAAGTCCATAAAAAACTAATATTGAAATCTGAAAACATAGTATAGTCTTTCACAAGGCTAACCAGGGTTTAATCCCAGATACCATATGTAGTCCTTAAGCTCTAAAGAGCTATAAGTAAGCATTGAAAACATCATGCACTGGTTCTAACTCCTTGTAAATCAATTATTTTATATATATATATATATATATAATATGTTAAGTGTGGTGATTAAGGGAATAAAGTCTGGCATATAAGTTGCCTGCATTATTGTGAGTCTTCATAATAGACAGCTACATAATAACAAACAATATGATTCATTTTGTTTTATTAAATCATATCACAATCTCAAAGATAGGATAGATTTAAAAAGGCTTGAAAATGGAACAAGCATGCATATTTTAAAGTTTATATGTCATTAAATATGCATTATATACATTATTATATATATTAAGCTAGTGTTATCAATGGGTTCTAGATCTGTAGTACCACAAACTTAATACTTAGAACATAGAAATTTATTAATTTATAGTTCTGGAAGTCTGAAGTGAATGTTTTGGGAAGAGGTACAGGTTGGCTAGACTCTAGGATCATTAAAGAAGAATCTGTCCTGTGTTTCTCTATCCTGGCTCAGTGAGTGTCATCATACTGTTGGCTTCCACTGTAGATTTATCATTAAATAGCCTACCCCAGTTTCTCCTCTGTTTTTCCCCCAAGGCCCCCTATACTAGTAAGGGACACTCATCATTGGAGTGAATGTCACCCAAGGTGTTCTCATTATACAATACTCAACTTAATTACCCCTGCAAAGAATGCTTCTTATTCATAAGGTCACACAGGTTTGAGGTAGCTAGACATAATAACCATTGAACACACAACCTGCCATGAATAAAAAATACAAGTACAAAAATTTAAGGATAATATAATTAATAATATACTTTTGACAAATAATTTAAGAGTTTTTTCATATTAAGTAATATATATTTAAAATAAAGCCAAACAGTAAGTTAACCTCAGAGATGTTTTAATTGCTCTATTAAGATTGGAAAACAAGTAAAAATAAACTAAACAAATGGGACTACATCTAACTAAAAAGTTTCTAGACTACAAAACAAACCATCTCTGGGACCGTAGAGATGACTCAAAACTATAGTGCACAATCTCAAACAGAATTTTCAGGTTCGAGTTGCAGCACCATTTGGTCTTCCTGGATTGCAATACAATTGTGGCCTTTCCCTCAACCACTAAACTCTCCAAATGAAAGTCTTAAAATAAATTGTTGATAGAATAAAAATCTTTCATTCAATAGAAGAAAAAATTTCACATCAAACATCTAAAAATAGTTTATATAGGGGAAGATTAAATTACTAAGAAAACTGAGTAACAACATCAACAACAATTAATCATTGTCTGCCTGACCCTCAACTATGATTAGCTTTATAAATCATGGATCCTTAATAAAAAAATTATGATAAAAATCCCATCAAAAATGGTGGAAAATGTCAAATAAACACTTTTTTAAGAAGTACAGTGAGTGGGGGGCTGCTGCTGATGGGGGCGGGGAAAAAAGATGCACAGATTACCAACAGACTTATAAAAATTGTTCATCATCATTAATTATTGGGGAAATGTAAATTAAAACAGTAAGATTCAGTTCACATCAATAGAGGATCTTTATGGAAAAGGTCAGAATCAACCAATAGCTGTAAAAATATTTTGAGAAAGGATCACTCAGCATTCTTGGTGGGATTGAGACTGGTTCTGCCTTTGTGAAAAATAGTCTGGAGGATTCTCAAAAATATTGAGAACAGTATACCATACAATGCACCAATATTACTACTTAGTATATAAATCCCCAAAATACCAAGATATTGGGGCCAGAGCAGTGGTGCAAGCAGTGGTGCATTTGCCTTGTACATGGCTGATCTAGGAAGGACTTTGGTTCGATCTCCTGGCATCCCATATGGTATAAAAATAAAAAACATCTACAAAGTACTTTGTATAGTGCTTATCAGAGCTCAGTGATTGTGAGGTATTATATTTATTATCTCCATCCATCACTCTATTAGTATTGATGAATTTGAAGAACCCTTAAGAAACCAATATAAAAATCAAAGTTCCTTGTTGTATCCTTCAACAATTTTATATAGATTATAATCTACACTAAACCTCTGATCAGGTTAGTTAATAATCTTCAAGATAAAGTTGAGGTACAGCAATGTTAAGTGACTTTCCCACACACAGTTTTGTTTCTAAGATTATCCTTCTGTTATGAAATAGATTAGATAAAATGTCTTTATGACATAAAATAAGACTTTTGTAAAGGATGGGCAGTTGATGTGAAAGTCGTCAAAAAGGATGCTGGCTCTAGTGCAATAATACATAAGCTTTTAACCAAGTATTAAGAAACAAGAAGGCATATATATGTTTATTTCCTTTTTCTCTTCTTCCCTGCACATGTATTTGTAATGGCATGGTTTTACAGACTTGGTTGTGGGATATCCTAGAGATCTCACACTATTGGGAAGCTGGGAATCTGAACATGGCAATATTATACTTCCAAAATTGCAGTCATGCCTGTAAAGTGTCTCAGAGCTCATACTCATGGCCTTTTCATTTGCAAGTAGGCACATTGCATTGAACTATCTCAACTACTCGAGAAACACATTTTAAAAATAAAATATTACATAATTTTGCTTTCATTGACACTATGTGAAAATGCTTTTGTGCTACTTGAGTCCCTCAAGTAGTTATATGCTAAATGCCAGTAATATTAGTAGGGGTGTTGTAGAATATTTAACATAGATAAACTTATTGAACATTATATCACTTACTCATATTTTCCTTAAGTACTTTTAAAAATATATTAGTAGGGAGTATTATGGTGAAATTTAATGAGGTATACCAGTCATGTTTAATAGCTTCAATTGTTTTATATTATCTTAAAATGTTTTAAAATGGTTATGAAGTTAAAATGCCTGAAATTATATGGGAAACAATATAAATCTTAACCATGTATTGTCAGTAAGAAATTAACAAAAGTTAATATTTTAATTTCTTTTTATAATTTAAATTTTTACTGAGTAATATAATAAAATCCTCCCTCTCAATACTATAGTCTTTTATGTCTTCCTACAAGTTAGCCTCTATTAGTATATATTCTTCTATTCATCATAGTAAACTTTGCCTTGTGAGATTTATATGTATAAATTAATTAAATATTATACAAGTATATAACCTAGAGTAGCCCTTGAGCACTGTTTGCATTACATCTTATTTTACCCAAAAACAAAAGATTATCCCTGGTTTCTTTTCCCTTTTTTTTTAGGTTCCAAACCACCAGTTTATTTTCGTGCTGCAATTATTTAGAATTCAGTTTTCCAATGTTTCTTTTTTTATGATTTTTTTTATTTAACCAACTTTATTACATATATGATTGTATTTGGGTTTTAGTCATGTAAAGAACACCAACCATCACCAGTGCAACATTCCATCACCAATGTCCCAAATCTCCCTCCTCCCCACCTACCCGTTGGCCCCCCCCCCCGTACTCTAGACAGGCTTTCTATTTCCCTTCTACATTCTCATTATTAGGGATAATTCAAAACGTAGTTATTTCTCTAACTAAATTCATCCCTGTTTTGCAGTGAGCTTCATTGAGGTGAGCTGTAACTTCCTGCTCATTTCTCTTTTGTGTCTGAAAATTATTTATTTATTTTTTTTGGATTAAGATTTCTTGTATTTATTTATTTATTTTAATTTATTTAAACACCTTAATTACATACATGATTGTGTTTGGGTTTCAGTCATGTAAAGAACACCACCCATCACCAGTTGCAACATTCCCATCACCAATGTCCCAAGTCTCCCTCCTCCCCACCCAACCCCCCGCCTGTACTCTAGATAGGCTCTCCATTTTCCTCATACATTCTCGTTATTAGGACAGTTCAAATGTAGTTATTTCCCTAACTAAAACTCATCACTCTTTGTGGTGAGCTTCCTGAAGTGAGCTGAAACTTCCAGCTCTTTTCTCTTTTGTGTCTGAAAATTATTATTACAAGGGTGTCTTTCATTTTCTTTAAAACCCATAGATGAGTGAGACCATTCTGCGTTTTTCTCTCTCTCTCTGACTTATTTCACTCAGCATAATAGATTCCGTGTACATCCATGTATAGGAACATTTCATTGACTTCAATCTCTCCTGACAGCTGCATAAATATTCCATTGTGTATATGTACCACAGTTTCTTTAGCCATTCGTCTGTTGAAGGGCATCTTGGTTGTTTCCAGAGTCTTGCTATGGGAAATAGTGCTGCAATGAATATAGGTGTAAGGGAAGGGGTTTTTGTTACTTTATTTTTGTGTTCCTAGGAGTGATATAGCTTGGATCGTAAGGGAGCTCGATTTCCAGTTTTTGGAGGAATCTCCATTATCGCTTTCGCATAAAGGATTTGAGAACTAGACGGGCATTCCCACCAGCAGTGGATAAGAGTTCCTTTCTTCCACATCCCCGCCAACACTGTTTATTCTCATTCTTTGTGATGTGTGTGCCATTCTCTGGGGTGTGAGGTGGTATCGCATCGTTGTGTTTGATTTGCATCTCCCTTGATGATTAGTGATGTGGAACATTTTTTCATGTGTCTTTTGGGCCATGTGTATTTCTTCTTGTCAAAGTGTCTGGTTCACTTTCTTCTCCCCATTTTTTGATGGGGTTAGATTGTTTTTTTCTGTAAAGTTCTGTCAGTGCCTTATTTATTTTGGAGATTAGCCTCTTATCTGATGGTTTTGGTGAATAGTTTCTCCCACTCAGTGGGGGGCTCTTGTATCCTGGGCACTATTTCCTTTGAGGTGCAGAAGCTCTCAGCTTAATGATATTCCATCCTGTTAATCTCTGCTTTCACTTGCTTGGAGAGTGCAGTTTCTCCTTTGAAGATGCCTGTAATGTCCTGGAGTGTTTTTGCTATGTGCTGTTCTATATAACTTATGGTTTTGGGGGCTTATATCGAGGTCTTTAATCCATTTGGATTTTACCTTCGTACATGATGTTAGCTGGGGTCTAAGTTCAATTTTTTGCAAGTGGCTATCCAATTGTGCTAACACCACTTGTTGAAGAGGCTTTTCCTGCTCCATTTAGGATTTCCTGCTCCTTTATCAAAAATTAGGTTGATTGTATGTCTGGGGGACCATTTTCTGAGTATTCAAGCCTATTCCACTGATCTGAGGACCTGTCCTTATTCCAATACCATGCTGTTTTGATAACTATGTGCTTTGTAGTTACAGTTTAAAGTTGGGGAAAGTAATTCCTCCCATATTCTTTTTCCCAATGATTGCTTTAGCTATTCGAGGGTGTTTATTGTTCAAATGAATTTCAAAAGTGCCTGATCCACTTCTTTGAAGAATGTCAGGGTATCTTTAGAGGGATGGCATTAAATCTGTATAATGCCGTTGGGGAGTATTTGCCATTTTGATGATGTTAATCCTGCCAATCCATGAGCAGGGTATGCGTTTCTCATTTCCCGTGTGTCCTCTCTTATTTCTTGGAGCAGAGTTTTATAGTTTTTCCTTGTATAGGTCCTTCGCCATATTTAGTCAGTTGATTCCAAGATATTTGAGTTTGTGTGGCACTATGTGAATGGTGTTTGTTTCTTAATGTCCATTTCATCCGTATTACTATTGGTGTATAGAAAGGCCATTGATTTTTGTGTGTTAATTTTGTAGCCTGCCACCTTGCTATAGAGTCTATTGTTTCTAGAAAGCTTTTTGATAGAGTCTTTAGGGGTTTTCTAAGTAGAGTATCATGTCATCTGCAAACAGTGAGAGCTTGACTTCTTCCTTTCCTATCTGGATTCCCTTGATATACTTTTCTTGCCTAATCGCATATAGCAAGTACTTCAGTGCTATGTTGAATAGGAGTGGTGAGAGAGGACAGCCTTGTCTTGTGCCACAATTTAGAGGGAAGGCTTTCAGATTTTCTCCATTGAGGATAATATTTGCCACTGGTTTGTGGTAGATGGCCTTCACTATTTGAGGAAGGTTCCCTCCATTCCCATCTTGCTGAGAATTTTGACCAAGAATGGGTGTTGACCTTATCAAATGCTTTCTCTGCATCTATTGATATGATCATGTGGTTTTTATTTTTCTTGTTATTGAGTTGTGTATTATGTTGATAGATTTCCGATGTTAAACCAGCCTTGCATTCTGGATGAAACCTACTTGATCGTAGTGGATGATCTTCTTAACGAGGCATTGAATCCTATTTGCAGGATTTGTTGAGGATCTTTGCATCTGCATTCATCAGCGATATTGGTCTGTAATTTTCTTTTTATGTAGCATCTCTGTCTGGTTTAGGTATCAAGGTGATGTTGGCTTCATAAAAGCTATTTTGGAAGTGTTTCTGCTTGTTCAATTTCATGAAAGAGTCTTGCCAAGATTGGCAGTAGTTCCTCTTGGAAAGTTTGATAGAATTCATTAGTGAATCCATCTGGACCTGGGCTTTTGTTTTTCGGCAGACATTTGATTACTGTTTTAATTTCATCAATGGTGATGGGGTGTTTAGATATGCTACATCCTCTTCCTTCAACCATGGAAGATTATAAGAATCCAAGAATTTATCCATTTCTTCCAGGTTCTCATTTTAGTGGCGTAGAGTTTTTCAAAGTAGTTTCTGATTACCATTTGAATCTCTGTCATATCAGTAGTGATCTCTCCTTTTCATTCCTGATACGAGTTATCAAGTTTCTCTCTCTCTCTTTCTTTGTTAGGTTTGCCAGTGGTCTATCAATCTTGTTTATTTTTTCAAAGAACCAACTTCTGCTTTCGTTGATCTTTCGGATTGTGTTTTGGGTTTCCAATTCGTTGATTTCTGCTCTCAGCTTTGTTATTTCCTTCTGTCTTCCTAGTCTTGGGTCCTTTTGTTGAGCATTTTCTAGTTCTATTAGCTGTGTCATTAAGCTACTCAGGTAAGCTCCTTCTTCCTTCCTGATGTGTGCTTGCAAAGCTATAAATTTTCCTCTCAGTACTGCTTTTGCTGTGTCCCATAAGTTCTGATAGTTTGTGTCTTTCTTGTCATTTGTTTCCAGGAACCTTTTGATTTCTTCCTTGATTTCATCTCGGACCCACTGGTTATTGAGCATGAGGCTGTTTAACTTCCAGGTGTTAAAGTGTTTCTTCTGAATCCCTTTGGAGTTCACAAATAATTTCAGAGCCTTGTGGTCAGCAAAGGTAGTCTGCAAAATTTCTATCCTCTTGATCTTATGGAGGTATGTTTTATGTGCCAGCATGTAGTCTATCCTGGAGAATGTCCCATGTACATTGGAGAAGAATGTGTATCCAGGTTTCTGGGGATGGAGTGTCCTATATATATCCACTAGGCCTCTTTCTTCCATTTCTCTCCTCAGGTCTAGTATATTCTTGTTGGGTTTCAGTCTGGTTGACCTATCCAGTGTTGACAAAGCCGTGTTAAGGTCCCCCACAGTTATTGTGTTGTTGTTGATATTACTTTTCAGATTTGTCAACAGTTGTATTAAATATTTTGCTGGCCCCTCATTCGGTGCATATATGTTTAGGAGAGTGAATTCTTCTTGCTCTACGTACCCCTTGATTAATATAAAATGTCCATCTTTGTCCCTTACAACCTTCCTGAGTATAAAGTTTGCATTATCTGATATTAGTATGGCCACTCCAGCTTTTTTATGGGTGTTGTTTGCTTGGATAATTTTTCTCCAGCCTTTTATTTTGAGTCTATGTTTGTTCTGACTATTCAGGTGCGTTTCTTGTAGGCAGCAGAAGGTTGGATTGAGTTTTTTGATCCATTTAGCCACTCTGTGTCTCTTAACTGGTGCATTTAGTCCATTGATGTTGAGAGAAAGAATTGTTCTGGGATTTAACGCTATCTTTATTTCGAAATTTGGTGTGTCTTTTGGGTAGTCTTGTCTTAGATTAGGTCTTTCAGTTTTTCTCTTAAGACTGGTTTTGTGTCTGTGAATGTTTCTGAGCTGTTTTTTTGTCTGTGAAAACCATGTATTCTTTCCGTTCAAACCGGAAAGTGAGTTTTGCTGGGTATAGTATTCTGGGTGAAGCATTTATTTCATTCAAGTCTTGTCACAATATCCCACCACCTGCTTTCTGGCCTTGAGTGTTTCTGGTGACAGGTCTGCTGTAAATCTCAGGGAAGCTTGCTTGAACGTGATTTCCCCTTTTGATCTTGCTGTTTTTAGAATTCTGTCTCTATCTGTGGGATTTGTCATTGTGACTAGGATGTGTCTTGGGGTGGTTTTTCTGGGGTCTCTTTTGGTTGGTACTCTCTTCGGGCATGCAGGATTTGATCACATATATTCTTTAGCTCTGGAAGTTTCTCTTTAATGATGTTCTTGACCGTTGATTCTTCCTGAAAATTTTCTTCCTGGGTCTCTGGGACTCCAATGATTCTTAAGTTGTTTCTGTTGATCTTATCATAGACTTCTATTTTCATCTGTTCCCATTCTTTGACTAATTTTTTCATTGTCTGCTCCATTTGCTTTAGTTTTTTTGTCCAATCTCTCCTGCTGTATGGAATTGTTATGTATCTCATCTTCCACAGCACCAAGTCTATTCTCAGCTTCTGATACCCTGTCCCAGAGCTTATCCATTTTGTCATTCACTCGTTTTACTGACTTTTTCAGTCCTGTTAGTTGACATGTTATTTCAGTTTGGAGGTTTTGTGATTTCTGTCTTCATATTTTCTTGGTTCTTTTAGTGTTCTGTTCAACTCGATCCATGGTTTCTTGGAGTCCTTTGAGCATCTTCCATATTGCTAGTCTAAGTCCTTATCTGAGAGGTTGATTAGTTGATTGGTCATTATCTGGGTCCTCAGAATTGTCATCTTCATTCTCTATGTCTGATGCTGGCCTGCGTTGTTTCCCCATTGTTCAAACTTGTATTGTGGGTTTTTCTACGTTTTGTGGTGGTATTCATTGTCTATATGATGCAGGCAGCACCACTCCTCTGGCTCCTCCCTTTCTGGATGGGCTGACTTGCCTCTAAGGGAGGGGAGTCCTCCGTGGATGAAGCCTCACACTGGGTTAAATCTTAAGCCCGAGCATGCAACAGAGAAGACAGTCCGGAGAGAAATGTTTGCTTCTGTGATATAGCGCCGTTCTTAGTGTGATTTTTTCCTTCTTGTTGCAATGGTGTTCTTTCCTTAGAAGAGTGCACCGGCCCGCGTAGCAAAACGGAGCGGCAGTGCTCCCACTGGAGCCTCTTTTTGCCCCACTCGCAAGAGTTTCAGGCAAGAGGACAGTAGACAGACATAGACAGGTCACACTCACAGTTTTTCACAGTTGGGCCCCACTGGGCCGCGTGTACATTTCACGGATTTTCCCCGCCTGGTGTCACACACAGGGAGCCGGCTTTTGCCGTGTCTGAAAATTATTATTGCAAGAATGTCTTTCATTTTTCTTAAAACCCATAGATGAGTGAGATCATTTGTGCCTTTCTCTCTCTCTCTGACTTATTTCACTCAACATAATAGATTCCATGTACATCCATGTATAGGAAAATTTCATGACTTCATCTCTCCTGACAGCTGAATAATATTCCATTGTGTATATGTACCACAGTTTCTTTAGCCATTCATCTGTTGAAGGGTATCTTGGTTGTTTCCAGAGTCTTGCTATGGTAAATAGTGCTGCAATGAATATAGGTGTAAGGAAGGGATTTTTGTATTGAATTTTTGTTTTCCTAGGGTATATTCCTAGGAGTTATCCCTGGCTTCTTTGTATGTTTGTTTACAACTTGGATTTACCCGCAAACAGAGAATATCTTATTTGAAACCTGGGTAAGATTACTGCTCCACCCAGGGGTGGTCCCTGTACTCAATAAAAAGGGCAGTTCTGGCAGTAGCGGGTGGGGGGGGCTCCATACTAGATAGAAGACTGCCAGACTACACGTGTTTCACCCCTCAGCCTGGGTCTGGATTATTTCATGTGTGACCCTGATTCAGATACTTCACTTGGGCTTGGAGATAAGGCACCTGGGGTGATTTTACAGAGCAACACTGAGTGTGACCCAGCTCCCTACCTGCCTCAAGATATTATATAAATCGTAACATACTATCTTTCTATATGATTAAATTTTAAAATTGTTTCCATAGCTTTAGATCTAGTTTATTTTTCCTAATTGACCTTTCATTATATGGCTGCTAAAAAAAATACTGAATTTTGTCATTGTACCTTTATTTTTTTTTAAACATAGTATTAACTTTATTTAACAAAACCCTTCTCACAGATCAATATGTAACCCAGAAGACATTTCAGCCACTGCTCTTTTTGGCGGCAGTCTCTTGTCTCTTTCTTCAGCATTGGTGAGGCGGATACTTTTTCGTCAGGGAAGAGAAATCCATCGTTTGTTGCCTTTGCCAAACACAAAAATATTGGAGAGGCGGGTGGCAAAGCTATTGCCATTGGCATTTTTCACATGGACCATGTCAAAAGAACAGGATGTCTCTCCTTGTTGGTGATCACACCAATTCTTCTCATGTTAGCACCATCGTTCACCATACACAGGTTACCAGTGTCAAATTGAGGAACTCGGTAATCTTGCTGGTCTCCAAATCAATCTGAATGGTGTCATTTACCTTGATGAGGGGATCAGGATAAAGAATGGTTGTGGAAATTAAAAAATATCCTCCCATTCCAAAGTCATTTTATTATAAGATGATTTATTAATCAATTGTAAGCCTGGAACACAATCAGGTGTAGCCTAAAACCAAAAACCTATAAATAAATAATAATAAAAAAATCACTGGACTGAAGAGATAGTACTTGCAGGTAAGGTACTTATCTTACAAATAACTAACCCAGATTCAATTCCTATCACCCTGTTTGGTCCTACAAGCCCACCAGGAGTGATCCTTGAGCACAAAGATAAGAGAAAAATCTGTGGTCTTCCAAATGTGGACACAATCCAAAGAAATTTAGCACTTGTTCAGGCTTTAATTTCTATCCAGTTTTCTATATCTTCACTATACATGAACACAATCTTCAACCTCCTGAAGTATGACAAAAATATGTATTTCAGTCTCCTATGAACATGTATATATATAGACTTCCAGTTTGCTAAGTGTATAGTGAATAGTTTATTCAGTCTTTTAATGGCTTCTTCACTTTCAGGTGTCCTCCTTACATTTTTCTAGGTCACCTATTGCTTGCTACAGCTATGATACCCTCAGGCTAGCTGAGCTTTCAACCTTCCCTAGTATTTCTTAGTCACCACTTCACTGACTATACTGCTGAGTGTGATCATCTCACTACCATTCCAAATCAGAAGAAACAGCTCCAGAATAAAAAGATTCTGGTTTCAGGGCCTTACTTGTTCTGCATGATCTAAACTGGTAGAATGGGGACTAGCCCCAGGCAAAATGTCACTGATTCCTGTTTCTTAAGTGAAGTTCAGTAAATTTTTTAGGGATTTAACACTTATTTTTGTTATATGCCTTTGATAGATTTTTAGTTATGAAATTGCTGATTTAGAGTTACCATTCAATTTTGTAGTTGCTCTTGAGTAAAGACTTCCCTGACCTTCTGTTGTCATATCAGAAATTCCTCCTCTGGCATAGCTTTTTGATGTAAGGTCAAGAGCTATCTTATCTCTGTGCTGCTTTTAAGCAAAGTACTGCCATGTTTATGGTTTGTCTTCATTTAAATGAGATTCTGAGAGGAAGCAATTTCCAGTTTCATTACCCAGTTGAATGAGAACAACTCAAAGACAAAAACAAGTACCAATTAACTAAATGAAAAGTTCAAGCTGTGAATTTATCTTCAGGGCAAACTGCAATGATTTGAAGGGCAGCAATGGAAGGCAAAGTATACAAGCAAGACAAAATATAATGAGATTGGAACAACCAATATTGTTTATTATAAATTACAGGTGGATTGTATAGATAATGTAACTGTATGTACACATATAATTTACTTCGATTTAGCTTAAACTGAATAAGTCATTCAATTAATTTCTATAAGTTAATCAAAATATATATGGTACTTTTATTTAAGAAATGGTTACAAGTTAATTTCTTATGGGATAAAAACATGCTTAAGAATGGTTTTCTTAAACATGACTGACATCCATTTTCCATAATAAAAATGCAGTCTAGTAGAAATTAGAAAAATTAATGATAAAAAATTTAATGCTGTATAGTAATATGTTTTTTAATTAAAAACTATTAAAAGTTGAGTAGAAACCAACGTAATTTAAAAACACTAACACTGGCAAGAATGATCAAAAATGTAAAAATTCATAAGACCTCTTTACAAGTTGTTTGGAGTAAATTATGACTGAAAATAAGTTAGCATTATCTAATAAAGTTTTTAAAAGTACAATGACAGATGTGTGCTAGGCAGAGATCAAGCCACTCTTCCGAATGGATGAGGTGAAACATTTGAGCCACCTAGAACCTGCCTGGTGAGGACTCCCCTGGCGATTGCAAGAGCCTTGAAAATAGTGCCTGGTCCATAAAGCAGCCATGGCCCGTGGTCCCAAGAAGCATCTGAGATGTGTGGCATCTCCAAAACATTGGATGCTGGATAAACTGACTGGGGTCTTTGCTCCTTGTCTATCCACTGAGCCCCACAAACTACAAGAATATCTTCCACTCATCATTTTCCTAAGAAACAGGCTGAGTATGCTCTGACAGGAGATGAGGTGAAGAAGATCAGCATGCAGCGTTTCATTAAGATGATGGCAAAGTCCGAACCGATGTGACCTACCCTGCTGGCTTTATGGATGTCATCAGCAGTGACAAAACTGGAATGAATCTCCGTCTGGTTTATGACACTAAGGGATGCTTTGCTGTCCATTGCATCACCACTGAGGAGGCCAAGTACAAGTTATGCAAAGTGAGGAAGATCTTCGTGGGCACCAAAAAATTAATATTTAATATAATAAACTCCTATAACTTAATAATAACAAAAAACATATACCTTAAAAAAATGGTCGAATAGGGCTGGAGAGATAACATGGAGGTAAGGTGCTTGCCTTTCATGCAGAAGGTCTGGTAGTTCGAATCCCAGCGTCCCATATGGTCCCCCGAGCCTGCCAGGAGTGATTTCTGAGCATAAAGCCAGGAGTAACCCCTGAGCGCTGCCGGGTGTGACCCCAAAAAAACAAAAACAAACAAAAACAAATGGTCAAAGATTTGAATAGGCATTTTGGTAAAGAAGGTATACAGAAGGCCATCAAACATATGCAAACTTACGTAAAAAATCCTATATTGCATTTTAGGAAAATGTAAACAAAACAATTTTTCTTTATATTGGTTAAAATGACTATTATAAAAAAGATCTACAGAAGAAGACCCTTCATGAAATGTTGGCAGGAATATAAATTTGTACACTATTCTTGAGGTATATAGGGTATTATCATTTATCATAATGTTATTACACATAATAATATTATATATTACTTATATAATATAATATATATTATATATTATATTATTATAATGATTATTAGAAGAGTATGGGGTGTTCCTCATATTACAAAAACATGTAATTCTATAATCTACTTTTAGATATTTTCTCAATGAAAATTGAAACTCTAACTAAAGTATGCCTATTCTTAGGGTTATTGAAGCACTATTTGCAATATTTTATATGAAAAATAACCTTTCAAATAGCTACAGACAAATAAATTTAAAACATGGTATACACACAATAGATTACTATTTGTTTATAAAAACATGAAATCTTGCCATTTGCAATAACATGAAATGTAGTTGAGGGAATTACATTAAATGAAATATATAATAAGAGTAAGAAAATGATTGGTGAACAGAATGGTGAATACTGTTAACTTGGACTCAAGACCCATCTCATAAAGACCGAAAGAGACAGATAATATTGCAAGAAAACAAGAGAGTTCTACTCCAGCATGCTGGGATCAACCACCTTCTAAGAAATTGGAGACCACAAGTGGGCTCACAGGCTCTTTTTTATTGGTAATTTAGAGGGATTCCTGCCTCTGTATAGTTGATTTTTAAAACTATAGGTTCTTAGTAAAACTGCATCAGTATAAGACTACCTCTCTAGCCAAACCTTCTACAATTAAGCTAAGCAAGGGTTACAGAAGCAAAGCAGCAGTTAATTCCAAACTTATATTCTAATACAGACAATTCCAAACTTATATTCTAATATTCCTTTTTAAGAATACGACAGGTACAAGTAGAGTTGGCCATTTGGTAGGTAGTAAATGGTCACTGAATATTTGATAATTGGCTGTAGTGTTATTCATATAATTGTTGAGGTAGTCTTATATGGCGAATATAGCCCAAACCCTATATTTTAACAGGAAAAGTAGGGGGTCATCTTATAGGTCCAGAAGTCTTATATGACAGAAAATATGGTATTTGCTTTGAATGCTGCAGCATCATTTCCAAGTACCACTAGTGGTCACTTGAGGATAGAGACAGGAATAGGCCCTGAGCAGAGCAGGATGTGACTCTAAAATAAATCTAACAAAAACAAACCTAAAAATTAAGACTTTTGAAAGTAAAATATAAATCTTGAACAGATCAAACAACAATATAAAAGGAATGAAAGTATTTGGAATGAATGACAAGACTTATACAAAGTGTGAATAGAACAGAATATTAGATTACTGCTAATCAAGAATTCTGCAGAGAATTTTTTCTTCAAAATGAAGACAAAACAAACATTTTAAAGTTTTGAAAATGAAAATATTTTAGCATATTGAGGGAAAGTTGAGCCATAACTGGTGGTACTCAGGGCATACTTCTGGCTCTGTGCTCTGGGAATACTCCTGGAGGACTAAATCTCAAGAGACAGGAGATCAAACCTGGATCAGCAGTATGCAAGGCAAGAAGCATTCTACCTGATATACATCATGGCTCCAGTGCCAGATTTCTTCTTCTTCTTTTTTTGTTTTTTGGCCCACACGCAGTGATGCTCAGGGGTTACTCCTTCCCATGTGCTTAGAAATTGCTTCTGGCTTGAAATGTTGAAATTGAGTTATTTTAACTACGCTTTTGCTTCTGTAACCATGCTTTTGTTCAAGAGATTTGTGTAAGGATTAACCAGAGTTCCTCTCAGGCCCCAAAGCCTGAACAATAGACAGGACATAAGTAATTACGAAATCCTTATCTATGTCATTAATTAAACTAGGCATTACCATAGGTACACTATGGTACAGGCATGAAAACACTTAAAGAGAAAATAAGCTGACATACACAGAATGTAGTTGGGATTGGAGAGAATACTTGTGGTTAAAGTTTGAAGGAATAATTGTTTCACACATCAGGTAAAAATGTCGCATTGTCCATTGATGTTGAGTAACTGCCTATGTAACATCTCAGAAACCTTATATAAACTGTAAGTGGGTAGCATATGGGATCATCTTGCTTCACCAGGAGATGCCAGACCCATGAGCACTCAGGTGAATAGATCCCATTTGTTCTTGCATTAGTGATTGGCTGTCTCTCTCTGGGCTTTGTGTAGTGGGCAACCCAGATTCTTAACTGACTTTCCTTTTTTTCTAGCTCTCTGCACCTCTAAATCTCTCTTCATTGGAACAGTATGAATGTCCCCAGTTTTATTTTGGGACCAATAAACTAAAAACCTCTGGGTGGTAGCCTGAAAGTCTCCCATGACAGGATGAGGGGGTCATGAGCAGGTCTCAGCAGGTCTCTCCAGATAAAAACCTGTCTCCTGCAGAAGAAAATTCGTGCAACAGTGTTAGGCACAAATTGGTTAAAACAGAACACAGTCTCAAAATTATTTGGCTGACTGCTTCCACTTTTACTCTTGTAACTCTGTCACCCTTGGCCTCTTGAACCCTAACAAAATTCCCTAAAACAATTAATATGGTGCAATATATTAATATTTTAGAGGAAAAATTACAGTTATTGTAATCAACATAGAAAAAGAGTTTAAGACACATATTTTTTACCATAAAATCTCTCAACAAACTTGTGATGGAAAAAAATTCCTTAACTTGGTAAAGGGCATCTACTAAAAATCTATTATATAATAGTGGAAGTCCAAACATTTTTTGTCTAAGATCAAAAATAAGGGTA
This sequence comes from Suncus etruscus, assembly GCF_024139225.1. Taxonomy (NCBI): domain Eukaryota; kingdom Metazoa; phylum Chordata; class Mammalia; order Eulipotyphla; family Soricidae; genus Suncus; species Suncus etruscus. Next base: position 60,100,617 of record NC_064849.1, read on the forward strand.
TTTACTTTTTCAGAGGTTGGAGTAATAGTCCAGTGGGTAATGTGCTTGCCTTGAAGGTAGTTGACCCAAGTTCCATCCCTGGCATCCAATATGGTTCCCCAAATCCTCAAGAAGTGATCCCTAAGCAAGAGCCAGGAATAATTCCTGAGCACTGCTGGTTTGTGGTTCAAAAATAAAACCAGAGTAAAAATGTAACATTTATTTTAACAGATTTTTAGACATTTAAAGCATTTAGACATTTATTGATATTGTAGTCAGTAAATTTTGTTCAATAATTTGAGTATGCTACTTATAACTTATAAACCCAGCTTGCCACTGTGTTTATAATCTTTTTTGTAATCTCAATAGAATCTTTTCTTTATTATCTGTAACTGTTTACTTCAAATAACAGAGTTGAATAGTTGTGATAATGTGTGATTGACTAATTATAAAGAGTTGCTACCTAATCCTTTTAAAAATTGTATCACCTTATTTAAACACCATGTTTTACATAATTGCTCGTAATATATTTCTTTCTGTGGTTCTACCATTACATTTCTGCCATTCCAATACCAATCTCACCCCCAGTGTAAAATTCCCTCCACTATTTTACCTTATTTCCACTATACTCCCAAGCCTGCCCCCTTGGCAGGCATGAAATAATATACTTTATATTGCTTGATTACAGTTGTGGTAAAATATTATAAAAACACTTCAGAAAAAGAAAATTTGTTAAAATCATTATATCTTGCAATTAGGTCATTAGAGCATCATCTGAAGCTTTACTAAGTTATTTGTTGCTAGTTGATCTTTCTGTTATATATTTTATTTTTTAACATTAGATGGAATCTATACTACTTTGACATCTAATTTGGTGTCTTTTACTGGGATGACAGTATTGAAAAATTTGTATGTCCAGAAATTTCAAGCTTTGTGACTGATATAGCAATGCTATGGAACATGAGTAAAACTGCACTTCAGGTCTTCTAAAAGTACAAAAATGTGGATGGAGGGTGACCTCATTCACTTCAACAAATTCCTGCTGATCTCAACCCAAATACCAGCATAACTGTTTTGCTCAGTTAGGTATCTCTCTAATGCTTAATGGCGAGGAATGAAGGTAAGTTATTGGTAAAGCAGCAATGTGGGTTGCCAGTGCACCTGTCACGGTTTTGGCAAAATGGGACATGAGCCCACTTCTCCTCCTGAGAGTACCCTAGTTTTCAGCTTTGAGGCCAACATATCCATTTTTTTTGTCTTGGCTTACATCTTGTTCAAGAATAAATGAGTCTATGATGCTAATTGATCAGTGGACATGTCATTACCTAGTTGTCTCTACCTAGTAATTTTTGTAAAAGTTCTTTATTCATAAAGCAATATATATTGGAAGTAAGATGGCTAAAGGCATGTATATTGGAAAGAAGTAAAGCTGCTTTTCCTGTTAAATATTACGGTTATAGAAAGTTACCAAAATAACACAAGAATCAATTAATATTTGAACAAGATGTAAAATTTATATTAAAATCAAAAGTAAATTTTGATGAAAGTATTTAACAAAGCTTTTGATAACATTCATGTGACATTAAAATACTCTAAAGTAAATTTAATATTTTTCATAATCAGTGATTTCTGATCTTCTAAAATGATGGTTTCAATAGGACAGTTTAATTCCGAGTAGGAAAATTTGAAACTTTTAACTGTATTTATTAGAACTGTTTTTGTAATGTTACTCTTTATGTCCATTCAATATTCCTTAATTCTAAAGTCTTACTGACATACAAATGTAGATTTGACTAGCTGTTTCTTTCTCTCTCTCTTTCTCTCTCTTTCTTTCTTTCTTTCTTTCTTTCTTTCTTTCTTTCTTTCTTTCTTTCTTTCTTTCTTTCTTTCTTTCTTTCTTTCTTTCTTTCTTTCTTTCTTTCTTTCTTTCTTTCTTTCTTTCTTTCTTTCTTTCTTTCTTTCTTTCTTTCTTTCTTTCTCTTCCTTTCTTCTTCTTTCTTTCCTTCCTTTCTTTTCTTTCTTTCTTTCTTCTTTCTTTCTTTCTTTCTTTCTTTCTTTCTTTCTTTCTTTCTTTCTTTCTTTCTTTCTTTCTTTCTTTCTTTCTTTCTTTCTTTCCTTCCTTCCTTCCTTCCTTCCTTCCTTCCTTCCTTCCTTCCTTCCTTCCTTCCTTCCTTTCCTTCCTTCCTTCCTTCCTTCCTTCCTTCCTTCCTTCCTTCCTTCCTTCCTTCCTTCCTTCCTTCCTTCCTTCCTTCCTTCCTTCCTTCCTTCCTTCCTTCCTTCCTTCCTTCCTTCCTTCCTTCCTTCCTTCCTTCCTTCCTTCCTTCCTTCCTTCCTTTCTTTCTTTCTTTCTTTCTTTCTTTCTTTCTTTCTTTCTTTCCTTTCTTTCCTTTTTTTCTTTCTTGTCACACCCGGCAGCACTCAGGGGTCACTTCTGGCTCCAGGCTCAGAAATCGCTCCTGGCAAGCTCAGGGGTCCATATGGATGCTGGGATTCGAACCACCAACCTTCTGTACATAAGGCAAGCACCTTATCTCCATGCTATATCTCCGGTCCCTGTTTGCACAGTTTTAACTATTATTTGGTTTCTGAATTGACACCTTGGTTTTATTCTTTAGTTTTCTTTGAGATTGAATTGCAAATTTATTTCAATTTTATTGGGTTATTATGTTTTCTTGGCTTTTGGGCCACGTCTGGCGGCACTCAAGGGTTACTCCTGGCTCTGCACTCAAAAATCTGTCCTGGCTGGGGACCAAATGGATGCCTGAGATCAAACCTGGGTCTATTGTGGGTCAGCCATGTGCAAGGCAAATGCCTTCCCATTATGCTACCATACCGGCCCCACATTTCAACTTATTGTGTTTTATTTTAGTCTATTGTTTGGCATTATTATTTTTTTTTTACTTTTTTCTTGTCTAGATGCTCAGTGAGTTCAGCCTATTATAAAATACCTTAATTTTAATATTACAATCTTCTTAAATAAATTGCTTAATTTAATTTATTTCTTTTTGGCCAGACTTGGTGATAGTCAGGGCTTTTTTCTGTGTGATCTGTGACAGAACATGTGGGGGCTTGGTGGACTATACTTAGTGTGAGGGAAAACTTGGATCAGACATATGCAAGGAAAGTATTTTTGCTCTAACTCTTAATTTTTATTTTAAAAGAGATGTAGTTCCTTTGACTTTGATACATAAGATTCAGCGGACAATACTATATAGGGTAGCCACCTACATATGTAGGCCTCATTAACACATTGTTTAGTATTCAAGATGCAAAACCCATGGGTATCCTAAACTGCTCCAGCCATTATCTAACCCTGAAAACTTCATTTAGCAGGGCCCAACCCCATCACTGACAAAATGCCTAGAAACTGGGAAAACCTCCCAACTCCAACACACCGACCCAATCTCATTTATTTGCTTTATTAGATTTTCTTTAATTTATTTTTACTATGTTTACCACTTTTTCTTTTCTCCTCTCTCTTATTTTTTGCTCTCCCTTCCTCTCTTTCTTAAGCTATACTTAAGCTTATTATTAATCTTAATTCAATCAGTACTTAAGAGCTCAGACCCATCCTATTAGGGTCAGACCTCTAACAACACCTTAAGAATAGATCACTAATGTATGCCTTTATGTGGGCATAAGTACATAGAAAGAGGTCTCCTCTATGAGAGCCAAACCTAAATTGTAAACAATACATGCCTTCCTATATACTATCCTTCCTCCTCCCTTCAGAAATCTTACTATCCCTTCATCCCCCAATCTAAAGCTGATATCCCACATTATTAATGCTCTTTATCCTCAGTGCTTAACCCATTAGGTATCAAGACCAATATCCTGCCCCAACAAGCCATCACCAGCTCCCAAGCAAAGGGACACCCACTCAGCCCCACATCTCGTCCTTTAGCAAGAAACTACAACCAACACTTCTGCTGACTCATGCTCTGTGACCTTCCTTCTCATCCCCACAAGACTGACTGTTGCTTGATACCAGGTTCAGCTCCAGGACCCCAAGTCCTTTCTGCCACAAAGCACTTCTCAAACTCAACAAGACCAGGGTGTGTGATGAAAATGTGCCCTGGATTCCACCCCCCACAAATATCTCAAAAGACAACAAGGAAGCCTATATTTTCTTTATAAGTTTAAGACCCCCAGAATACTAATTCTTAACCTGTTTGTATTCAAATGTAAGGTAGTCTCCGCATCACTTTGTTTCCTTAATTACTTTTCTTTTAAACTCATTTTTCAAGCCTGATAATTTTTTATTTTTTAAACTTATATTTATTTATTTTTCCCTTTATATATAACATAAATATATAAACACACACACACCTATATATATATATATATATATATATATATGTATGTTTTTGTCCTGTTTTTATTTTCTTCTCTTCCTTAACTCCACCTGTTTTGGTTCTGCTTGGTACAAAAACCTAAAACAAAAAGTCTTGCCTGGGATCAAAGCTCAGGTCAGAACCAGGGCACAGAGAGGATGGTGCCTGACACTCTCACACCCAAATGCACCAACAATAAAATATAGCACCAATTCTTTTTGTAAAGGCATACTAAGAAAGGGGAAATTTTACATATAGAAACAAGCTCTTATGTACTAGGTATAAGAACCCATACATTTTATAATACAGGGATACCTCCCACCTTGAATATATGTCATGTGGTCCCAACTTAGACTTCATGTGATTAGACAACGACCTTCCAAACCTAAACCCTAGATCTCAGACTTAAAACCAACATAGTTCTCCGCAACAGCTCCAGGAACCAAACTCCTTCTGGGACATTCTTAATACTTCTCTGACACCAACACTCACCAGATTTGATATGACATCCTGACAATGAGGAAATGGCAAGAACTTGAACTAAGAACAGGCTGTCTTACCTCACCATCATAAAATGAAACCAGAAGACATGTCATACTTTGATCTGTGCAAAAGCCAAGATCACTACAGAAGACTGACTGTGACAAACATGGCTGGGCAGTACTAATCCTGGGACCAATAAAAAAGATATTTAATTTTTTCAATCATACCTAGTGTTGTAAAATTAGTGGTTGATTGGGTCATAAAAATGTAGTTTTCATGAATAAGATTGTACCTATGAAATCAATCCCATAGACTTCCCTAACCTTTTCCATAAAAATATTTTGAGGATGGTCATATATGAACCAAGAAATGCATCTCAAAATATTTATATCTGCCTTTATATGGGACTTGCCAGACCCAAGAACAGCGAGGAATAGGCATTCTATTGTTGACTAGCACCCCAGACATTGCTTTTGTTTTGTTTTTGGGTCACACCCAGCAGTGCTCAGGGGTTACTCCTGGCTCTACACTCAGAAATCACTTCTGGCAGGTTCAGAGAACCATATGGTATGCCAGAATTTGAACCACAGTCCTTCTGCATCTAAGGCAAATGCCCTGCTGCTGTGCTATCTTTCTGGCCCCAGACTATAATATTTTGTAATAACAGAATGGAATAAAATTAAAGGTATAAAGTGAAATTAAAGATTGTCTTTTGGGGCCAGAGAGGTGGCGCTAGAGGTAAGGTGTCTGCCTTGCAAGCGCTAGCCAAGGAAAGATTGCATTTTGATTCCTCGGCATCCCATATGGTCCCCTCAAGCCAGGGGCAATTTCTGAGCGCATAGCCAGGAGTAACCCCTGAGCACCAAACTGGTGTGGTGTGACCCCCAAAAATAAACAAAACAAAACAAAAAGATTGTCTTTTAGATAATTTTTGTGTAAATTCTTAAATTCAGAAGATATAATGAAATTATATTTTGTATATTATTTGTGAATGTAATGACACCTTTAAATTCTGCCACTGCCCCAGATATTCAATAAGACAGTAATCTAGGTACTGCTGGGGGAAAGTTTTGCAAATACACTAGATTAAGGAGAATATTGTACTTATTGCCTGAATTTAATTAAATGAGCTCACTAAAAGCTAACTGTTTTCCCTGGCTAACAGAGAAGTTGAAGCCAGAGCTCTAAAGCCTAAGCAAAACTTGACCTTCAGTTTCTGAATTGAACATGGAGAATGCTTCATTGTCAGAATTGTGGGATTAAGAGTGATCTAGCTGACAGCAAGCAGGAAACAACACCTCAGATGTAGCTACCGAGAGGAGGCAAATTCTACCTACTTCCAAGCATGAACATAGAATTTAATTTTTCCTATATTCCCCTATAAAATAAGAAAAACTTATCCTAGTTTATATATGGATTTCAGCTATGTAAAATTCAGAGTAGCCCCATCTTTGTGTGCTGTACTTCTGACCTACAGAACTGTAAGTTAATAAATGGGAACTATATGAAGCCCCAAATTTTGCTGATTTGATACATGGACTCATTATTTAATTGAATAATTTAAACTGGATATTTAATATCAATATTTAACTAGATAATAAAAAAACTTACAGGATAATAATTACTATTCAATGCCCCAATTTCCAGTTCAGGTATTAATTTTATCAAATTTATGAGGCTTTGAGAAAACTTAAATTAAAATGTCCTATACTATACATTATTAAGAGAAAATTAGAGATCTATAGACACATTTTGTAACTCAACTTTTTTCAGGGCAGTACATTGACATTTTGTTCCCTGAAGAAATCTATTTTTATGAAATAATCTAGGTACCAATCCTGAAATACATATATTTCAGTTAAAGCTTAATTTATCGACTCAAAATATTTTATTGTTTATTCCTCAGAGAAAGATTATAGCTATCAGCACAGGAAATACGCTCCCTATCTGCTCTAAAAATAATTGTAAGAACGTCATTATTTTCATGGACGTGACAGCATCAATCTCATTAACTACTGCAACTTACCTTGCTAGAGTGCATAACATTGATTATTCAGCCAGAGTCTGTGTTGGTGACATTGACAGCCATTACTCATGATGACTGATATGAGTCATAAAGCTATGACTGATGGAGAACACTGCCAGAAGGTTTCTGCATAGATCTATAAAGCCTGTAGTTACTGCCAAACACAGTTTTAATTTAAATTTTGAGATGATTCATTTGAATTAGTGCATAACTACTAACAAAGTTCAGAGAAAACTAGCATGGAAAAGTACAGATCTGCCTATGATCTAATTTAATCTCAAACTAGCAAATTCTGATGATTAGAACTCATTTCTTGGACCAGGAAGGTTTTATTTCCTGGGATAACTTTTGCTAATTTACAGTAAATTTTTTTCTCTCCTAAAACTAGTTATTAAGTTTCTTTCTTCTTCTGAAATAGTAACAATAAAAATGGGACTATCTAAAATTCTCAGTTGGTTCTAAGTATCAGTTTTTGTGAGTGGATTGTTTTAAATACCATGGAAATTGGTAGTGTAAACAGCAAATAAGTTCAACTAATAATGTTAACACCTCACCAAGTACTTCAATTTTAGTGTTATATCTATGTTTTAGTTAATCAAAATTTTATTGCTAAATCTGGACTGAAAAAGATGCAATGAATGGTGAAGTTTTCTCATAATAATAAAACTAAAGTTTTATAGAGTAATATTTTAATAGAGTAATATGACAGGAAATTTTTTTTGGGGGGGCCCACACTCGACGGCGCTCAGGGGTTACTCCTGGCTATCTGCTCAGAAATAGCTCCTGGCAGGCACGCGAAACCATATGGGACAACGGGATTCCAACCAACCACCTTAGGTTCTGGATCGGCTGCTTGCAAGGCAAATGCTGCTGTGGTATCTCTCCGGCCCCTTTGACAGAAATCTTATGGAATATTTTACATTTATAAATGTCTGTATTATAACATTTCAAGCTGAATATTCAGTTGAAGAATAACATAATCAGGAGAGAGAGTGTGTTTATTTTCAGTGCTACCCTGATTCAACTTGGTGAACCTCAGTACTGTTTGGTATAATTCTCTTCCAACCCTTTATAACAGAACTAGGAGTATTTCCTGAGCACAACTGTGTGTGACCCAACTTCACTCACAAAATATAACAAATGACAAGAACACCAAGCCAACTCTAATCATTATCAATTCTATTTCAGATATTGTTGCATTTATATCACCATCCCAGATAACTTTAAAACTAATACCTATGTCTTATTATTTGATTTTATAGAACAAGTACTTAGGTAAAATACATGGAATAGAATGCACTTAAAATGTGTTTTATAAAATCAATCACACTGATAACATACATAATAAAAATTGTAAGAATGAAATGAATCTAAACCTTTAAGAAACCACTAGTAAAAATATCTGGAACTGCAAAAAAATGGTTTACATTAGTGTTAACATATATGCTTTTAGTTACACTAGCATTCTGGAGGATAAAGGAGGGAGATAAGGAATATATGCTTGGGAATAGGGATGAAGGGAGGACAACACTGGTGGTGGAAAGACCCTCATTTATTGTCACTGTGAATCTTAAATATCATTTGTAAGATTTGTAAAATACTCGTTTTTTAAAATGTAACATTATATATCCCATTAGAACAAGAAGCAACAGTTTTAAAAATATTTGTGACAATATTAAGAATAAAAACTTTGTTGCACTTCAAAAAAAAAAAGAGAGAAAAAAAGGAAGAACCAAGTGGCTTTGTTTAAGTGTGGGAAGGAACCAAATAGACTGTAGGGAGTTGTGTTTTCATGGCTATCTGTAAAGTAAGGGAAGCTGTTAAAGAGACAGGAAACTTTCAAGGCAAGTAGTTACATTAAAGAAAATAGTTACTATTGGAGAAAATAATGTGACAATTCCAGTAAAATTTTGTAAGACTTTTAATAATTTTTGGGGGGGTTTTCGGGCCATACCCGTTTGATGCTCAGGGGTTACTCCTGGCTATGCTCTCAGAAATTGCCCCTGGCTTGGGGGGACCATATGGGATGCCAGGGGATCGAACCGCCGTCCTTCCTTGGCTAGTGCTTGCAAGGCAGACACCTTACCTCTAGCGCCACCTCGCCGGCCCCAAGACTTTTTAATAATTTTTAAATTTAAATTTAGCATACATTTATAAAATTATAAATTATTATATTTACTTTCCTTAACTAATTTTGTAACTTTAACGTATTGTACTTTTGATCATCATAGTCTGAAATTAAATGTAGCCATATATATAAACCGTCAGAGCTTTCCATTCTGTATATTGCATTAAAAAATTTTCCTAGCGGAGTGCGCGAACGGCCGCCGCCTCCAGCTGGGTCTCTCTTGCTCCGGGAAGGGCCGAGCGAACTGCAGCCAGTCCGGCTGGGTTTCACTTGCCCCAGGAAAGGTAGGGAAGCCCCGCCCACCCACACTGAGCGCAAGAACGGCCGCCGGCTTCAGCTGGGTCTCTCTTGCTCCGGGAAGGGCTGCGCGAACTGCAGCCAGTCCGGCTGGGTTTCACTTGCCCCAGGAAAGGTAGGGAAGCCCAGCCCACACACGCCGACTGCGCAAACACCCTCCACGCCCCATCCCCCGTCGGGTTAGGCCACAGAAAGAGCACAGGAGGAGCCAAACCGCAGCAAACCCACCCAACAGTACCCCTAGATCCACCCTCAGGGAGGGGACCCATTCCCACACCACAGGGGATCAAAACAGGCTGAAATTGGAAGGAACAGTACTCCAAAGCACACCATTAAACACAAAGAAATATGGGTAAATCAAAGAGAACCCTAAGTTCTGAAGATACGAAGACAAACCCTAACAAGCCCGCCAAAACGCACAGGTTCATGGGAAGTTGACCTAAAAGCAGCAATGAGGAAGGATATGCAAGAATCAATAAAAGCAATGAGAGAAACCTTAGCTACCGAGTATAAGATATCTATCGAGGAACAAATTAGCCAAATTAAAGAAGAAATGTTAAAAAGTATGAGAGAGTCCATACAAAAAGAAGTGAAGGAATTAACAGACAAAATAACAAGCCTTACTAGCAGAAACACAGAGTTGGAGAAACACATTGAAGAACTCGAAGGAAAACTGCAAACAAAAAATGACCAAGAAACCAACAAAGAAATAAAAGGCAAAGCACTGGAAGGAAAAGTCCAGTACCTAATGAACAAGGACAAAAGAAACAATCTAAGAATCGTGGGTATACCATAGAAGGGGAGGAAATAGGGAAAGGGGAAGAACAAGTAGTCAGAGAGATAATAGCAGAGAACTTTCCCACCCTCTGGAATGAAACTTCAGGGCAAATCCAGGAAATCAAGAGGGTCCCTAATAAAATAGACCCCAATAAACCAACACCAAGACATATAGTAATCCAAATGGCTAAAAACAAAGAGAAAGAGGAACTTCTTAAGGCAATAAGAGAGAAAAAAACCTCAAGTACAAAGGTAGGGACATAAGAATCAAACCAGATCTGCCAATCGAAATAATTCAAGCTAGAAGACAGTGGAATGACATATTTAAATGACTGAATGAAAGAAACTTCCAACCTAGAGTCCAATATCCAGCAAAACTATCATTCATATGGGAGAACAGACTAAAAACATTTTCAAACAAGACCGAACTAGAGCTATTTGTGCAAACAAAACCGATCCTAAACGACCTACTCAGAGATGAATTACACAATCCAAACCCCCGATTGTAACAAAAGCCACCCTACACAACACAACTGCACAACAGTCCTCTCTCTCAATAATCTCCCTAAATGTTAATGGCCTAAACTCTCCAATTAAAAGACGCATAGTAGAGAACTGGATTAGGAAAAATAAACCGGACTTCTGCTGTCTACAAGAAACACACCTACAGCTACAGGACAAGCATAGGCTTAGAATAAAAGGATGGAAAGTAATTATTCAGGCCAATGGAAAACAAAAAAGAGCAGGGACAGCCATTCTTATATCAGACCAAATCACTTTCAATCTCAAGAAAGTGATCAGAGATAAAGATGGTCACTACTTACTGATCAGGGGAACACTAGATCAAGAAACACTAACCCTGGTCAATATCTATGCACCTAATCTAGAGTCAGCAAAATATGTGAGGCAACTGCTCGTAAACCTGGAGAAACACATGAAGGGAAATGTGATAATAGTAGGGGACCTCAAAACTCCACTTTCACCACTGGATAGATCCACCAAACAGAAAAATAGCAAAGAAATAAGAGCTCTAAATGAAAAATTAGAAGATTTGGGGCTAATAGACTTATATAGAGCCCTCTATCCCCAAAAAGCAGAATACACATTCTTCTCAAGCCCACATGGAACCTTCTCCAGAATAGACCATGTCCTAGGATACAAAGCCAACCTATATAAGACCACAAAGGTAAGGATCATTAGAAGTACCCTTTCAGATCACTATGCAACAGAGATCAAAATTGACATCAAGAAGAAGCAATGGAGAATAACTAATACCTGGAGATTAAACAACACGCTGCTCAACAACAGCTGGATCAAAGAGCAACTCAAGGAAGAAATAAAAAGATTCCTTGAGACAAATGATAATGAAGAGACAACATGTCAAAATTTATGGGACACAGCAAAAGCAGTAATTAGGGGGAAACTCATAGCAATACAGGCCTATGTCAAGAAACAGGAAAATAACAAAACCAACAGTTTAAAAGATTACCTCAAAGAATTGGAACAACAGCAACAGAGAAATCCAACCACAACCAGAAGGCAAGAAATAATAAAAACCAGAGCAGAAATAAACAACATAGAAACCAAGAAAATAATACAAAAAATCAATGAGACCAGGAGTTGGTTTTTTGAAAAAATAAACAAGATAGACAAACCCCTAGCAAAACTCACCAAAAAAAAAAAAAAAAAGAGGGAAAACACCCAAATCAATAGGATCACAAATGAAAGGGGAGATATTACAACAGAACCCCAAGAAATACTACATATCATAAGATCATATTATGAACAACTATACTCAGCTAGGATAGAGAACCCAGGAAAAATCGACAGATTCTTGGAGAAAAACCCTCTTCCGAGACTGGACAAGGAAGACCTAGAAAGCCTAAACAGACCAATCACCTCACAGGAAATTGAAGATGTAATTAAAAAACTCCCTAAGAACAAAAGCCCAGGACCAGATGGATTTACAGGTGAATTCTACAAAACATTCCGAGAAGACTTACTGCCACTTTTCCATAGGCTCTTCCAAACCATAGAAAAAACAGGAATCCTCCCTAACTCCTTCTATGAGGCAAATATCACACTCATTCCCAAAGACACCACCAAGAAAGAAAACTACAGACCAATCTCACTAATGAACATAGATGCAAAGATACTCAACAAAATCTTAGCAAACCGAATCCAGCACTTCATCAAAAAGATCATACATCATGACCAAGTGGGTTTTATACCAGGAATGCAAGGTTGGTTCAACATACGCAAATCAATCAACATTATACATCACATCAACAACAAGAAAAACAAAAACCACGGGGCCTGGCGGTGGCGCTGGAGGTAAGGTGCCTGCCTTACCTGCGCTAGCCTAGGAGACGGACCGCTGTTCGATCCCCCGGCGTCCCATATGGTCCCCCAAGCCAGGAGCGACTTCTGAGCGCATAGCCAGGAGTAACCCCTGAGCGTTACCGGGTGTGGCCCAAAAACCAAAAAAAAATAAAAAGAAAAGAAAAACAAAAACCACATGATCATATCAATCGATGCAGAGAAGGCGTTTGACAAAATCCAACACCCTTTCATGTTAAAGACACTCAGCAAAATAGGGTTAGAAGGAACCTTCCTCAAGATAGTTACAGCTATCTATGAAAAGCCTACAGCCAACATTATACTTAATGGCGAGAAACTAGAAGCATTCCCACTAAGGTCAGGAACTAGGCAAGGCTGTCCACTCTCTCCACTATTATTCAATATAACCTTAGAAGTCCTAGCAAGAGCAATCCGACAAGAGAAGGGAATCAAAGGAATCCAAATTGGGAAAGAGGAACACAAACTATCTCTATTTGCAGATGATATGATGATATACATCGAAAATCCTAAAGAGTCCACAGTAAAACTCCTAGAAACAATTAACCACTACAGCAAAGTGGCTGGATACAAAGTCAATACACAAAAGACAGTAGCATTTCTATATGCAAACAACGAAGTTGAGGAGAGAGAGATTAAAAATACAATACCATTTAAAATAGTATCAAAAAATATCAGGTACCTAGGAATCAACCTTACGAGGGAAGTGAAAGACCTCTACCAGGGAAACTTCAAAACGCTTCAGAAAGAAATTGAAGACGACCTAAAGAAATGGAAGAACATCCCATGCTCATGGATAGGTAGAATTAACATAGTCAAAATGACTATCCTACCCAAACTACTATATAGATTTAATGCAATCCCTATCCAAATCCAGACACCATTCTTAATGAAATAGAACAATCAATCACAAAATTTTTTTGGAACCACAAAAGACCCAGGATAGCCAAACACATACTGAAAAACAAAAAGCTGGGAGGCATCTCCTTACCTAACTTAAAACTATACTATAGAGCCATAGTAATCAAAACAGCATGGTACTGGAACAGAGACAGGACCTCAGACCAGTGGGTCAGAACAGAATTCCCAGGCATAAACCCCAAGATATACAGCCAACTAATATTTGATAAAAGAGGCAAGAACCTGAAATGGAACAAAGGAAGTCTATTCAACAAATGCTGTTGGTACAATTGGAAAACCACATGTACGAAAATGAAGATGGACCCATACCTCACACCTTATACAAAAGTCAACTCAAAATGGATCAAAGACCTTGAAATCAGACCAGAATCTATAAAGTTTATCGAGAATAAAATAGGCAGAACACTCGAAGACCTATATATCAAAAAGGTCTTTGAGAAGGGAGCACCAATGGCAAGAACGTTAACAGCAAATATAAACAAATGGGACTACATCAAACTAAAAAGCTTCTGCATGGCGAAAGAAACCCTACTTAATGCAAGAAGACAGTTAACAGAATGGGAAAAAATCTTTTCACTCGACATATCAGATAAAGGGCTGATATCTAGAACATACAAAGCACTCAGAAAGCTGAGCCCCCCAAAACCAAATAAAGCCATAAAAAATGGGAAGATGAAATGAATAGACACTTCTCTGAGGAAGACAGAAGGATGGCCAACAAACACATGAAAACATGCTCACCTTCACTCATCATCAGGGAGATCCAAATCAAGACAACAATGTGATACCACCTTACACCAGTGAGGATGGCTCACATAAAAAATAATGGAAACAACCTTTGTTGGTGGGGATGCGGTATGAAAGGAACTCTCATCCACTGCTGGTGGGAATGCCCCCTAGTCCAACATCTATGGAGAAAAGTCTGGAGAGTGCTCAAAGAACTCAGAATTGAGCTGCCATTTGACCCAGCAATTGCCCTCCTAGGCATATACCCCCAAGTTGGAAGGATATTCATCCCAAAATACATATGCACCCCACTATTTATCGCAGCAATCAGTATAATAGCCAAATCTTGGAACCAACCTCGATGTCCAACAACAGATGAATGGATCATTAAGATGTGGTACATATACACAATGGAATATTACATGGCAGTCAGAAATGATACAATCACAGACTTTGCAGCAACGTGGATGGACCTAGATCATGTTATGTTAAAAGAAGTAAGTCAGAAGACAAAAGATAAATACAGAATGGTAGCACTATTCTGAAGCACCTAGAACATATATTTTATACACAACTAATACCTAACAATCAAATAACAGGGTTTAACAGGGTAGAAACTCTGAGCACTGTAATAGTCAACATATACTTGGGAGCAGTGTCCAAAATACATGAAAAAGGAACAACGCAAACTCTTGACTACACAGTATACCACAAAGAAAACAGCAAAAACAGAGACAGCAGCATAGAGAGAACAGGTATGTAATCAGACTTCTACAACAAAGGCCCACAATAATCCCTTAGAGATCGTATACAAGAACACAAGTATAGAACACCACGGGAAATCACTGACTGCAATGGAAACATACCTTAACACTATGTTTTAATGCCTTTATCTTACTATATTTTAAATAACCTCTCAGCTTTTCTGTCCACAGGCACCCTTGGATATAAAGGGCGGACAAACTAAGGTGGCAACTCAGGATACTACACGAGATACCATACCTTGCTTGCACTACGAGATAGCCGCGAGAAAAATCTTTAACATACACTTTATCTCTAGGTTATACCTTCTTTTAGGAATTGAAGCACGTGACCAGCCAGATCACCGAGGCAGTAACTACGACGTACGGACTTAAACTACAGACTCTATTCATCGAACACAATCAACAAAACCAGCATTCCCTTGCTATTTTCTCTTCTCTTCTCACTACTTTATTCTTTATTTTTTCTTTTTTTTCTCTTTTTTCTTTTCTTTTTTTTCTTTCTTCATTTCTCTCTTTTCTATTCTTCTCTTTACTTTTTTTCCCATTCTATTCTCCCTTTCTTTATAAGGTATTTTTTCTTTTCTCTCCCTTCATACCCCTCCCATATACCTTCCCCTTTCTCCCCTCCGGAAATCTAACTTTCCCTTCACCCCTCAATCCCATCCAGATCTCCCACCATATTAAAACTCTTCACCCTCAGTCCTTAATCTATTAGGCATCAAGATCGACCTCCTACCCAACGAACCAGTACCCAGCACCCAGGCGAGGGGACACCCAGTCAAACCCACACTTAGTCTCCTGCAAGAAAAGACAGCCAACTCCCCTGCGGACTATTGCTGCGCGGCCCTCCCTACCAACTCCCCCTAACGTGGACTGTTTCTTGAAACCGGGCCTAGGTCCAAAAGTATCCCCAATACAAGAATTCTTCCAAGACCTCCCTACCACAAATTTTTACCAAACTGAAGAAGGCCAGGATAGAAAGATGCCTGGGAACCCACACACCACAAGAAAAACCCAAAAGGCAATGGGAAAAACTGTACTTCCAACATAGGCATAAGACCTATAATACACCACATCTTTACCGGCTTTCCCCCAAATGTAAGGTAGTTTTTTGCACCACTTTGGTCCTTTAAAAGCTTCGCTAACTCATTTTATTTCTTTTTCTTTTATTTATTTATTTATTTTAATTTATTTTTTCAAATGCCTGTCCTACATATACATTTGTGAGCATATACATTGTCATTCCCTTTCTTTTTTTTATTTATTTTATTTTTATTTTATTTTATTTTATTTTATTTCATTTTTTATTTATTTTTTTTTATTTTTTATCGTTTTTGGGGATGTGACCTGTTTCTGTTATCCCCTCTGTCTACCCCCAAATACACCGACAATATAATGTAGCACCATTTCTCCCTGCAAAGGCACACTAAATAAAGGGGAAATCTTACATATAGAAAAGAGCTCTTATCTAATAGAGATAGGAACTCACAGTTGTTAATAATACAGGGATATCTCCTACCTGGAAAATATGTCATGTGGAATCAACTTAGACCTCAGGTGATTAGATACCATTCATCCAGCCTTGAACCCTGGATCCCAGACATAGAAACGGCACAGCTCTTCACACAGCTGCAGGAAACAAATCCCATCCAGGACAGCCTTAATACTGCGGGGTCAACAACAAGGGCCAGCTCTAACATGATATCCTGACAACGAGGAAAATGTGAACAACTTGACCTTAGAGCTGATTAGCCTACCTTACCAGCTAACGACAAGACAAAACCAGAAGACTTGGCACCCTTTCGTAGGTCCAAAAGCCAAGATCGCGATTTACAGATGACTGGCTGATAGAACCACGGCCAGACTGTACACATCTTGGGACCAATAAAAAAGCCCTAGTTTAGGGTTTGAACTATGACCTGCACAATAAGCATGATCCCCAGTCCCAAAGGTCCTGCAGAGACAATTGTAACGGAATGGAGCTTCAGGAAGCACAAAGAAAGACGCTAACCTAGGTGCCATCCTAGGCTCAGTGCAAAGCCCAAGACCACCAACCACAGAAGATGGATTAAAATGACACTGAGGTAACAGAACCTCTAGAATCACGAAGACTGACTTCATCATAAATCCCATCTCAGGATCTGTGCAGATACTGAGACCTCTAAACACAGAGCTCTGATTGTATCACCCTGGACAGAGCAGAAGTCTACCAACCACAAAAACGCCACCGGGAGAGTAAATGATCCTGAGCAAAATCTAGAGTTGATCCCCATGACAGTATACTCCAAGGACAGAGAAACCCCATATTTTTTTAGGCCAAGTGAATTTCTTTTCAAATGACCCCAATATTTACTGTGCCAGGGCAGGAGGGAAAAAACAAAAATACAAAAAGCACAAAACCTTGGTTATTTATATATATATATTTTTTTTACCTTCATTTATTATTATTATTATTTTCATTTACCTATCTATTTTGGTCGATTTCTCTCCTTGAGTGTGATTATTGAAATTGTTGTCCCCAGTTATACTTATTTTTTCTCTTCCTCTCTTTTCTTTCGTTATGTGCTATGCCATGTTTCTTATTTCAAGACCATGGTGTGTTTTTTTGTTTGTGTGCTTGTTTTTGTTGTGTTTTTGTCTGTGTTGTTTTGTTTTTTTGTTTGTTTTTTGTGGTACTTATCAATGAAGCTGGAGTCCTCAATGGATATTTAACACTTCTTTTGGTACTGGTGGAGTGTTTCACCTTCTCTTTCTTTTCACCTCCCAAATCGATGAGGAGAGCCACTAGAAGGATTCCGCCCATTTTCGGGGTATTAGACTCTTACCCCAATTTATTACTTATTTCTTTTTCAGGCAAAACCACATAACTTGAAATAGCTGGTCTTGCCTCCAGTTAGAGGGGGAAATAAGGGAGGCCTCAAGACCAAACAGGTGCAAGACTACTAAGTAATAGGTTAGATACAGAGGGGACCACATATTCTAGCCACCCGGGGGGTGAGGGAAGAAGAAATGGGAGGGAAGACAAAAATGGACGGGTAGGGAGAACAATTTGGTGATGGATGGGAATCCCTCCTGATTTTATGTGAATATGTACCTAAAATATTATTGTCACCAATATGTAAGCCACTATGATCAAAATAAAATTATATTATAAAAATATATTTTCCTAGCACATATTAGTGTAATTTTGATGCTTAATAGAGCATAGTTTATAATTGTTTTGACTAAAATATTAGTTTATGAAGTTTGTTTTGGGCCCACACCTGCCAGTGCTCAGGGATTTTAGTGTTCTCTTCAGTAGATGCATAAGGGACCATATTGGATGCTGGGGAACAAATCTACCAGCTGTATCTTCGCTTAAACCAGTGCTAAAGTTTTATATCTTAAAGTCAATTTATATATACTATATCCATTATATAAATGTTATGAAGATACTGCCAAAATGTGAACTGAGTATTCTATGCTCTAAAAACAGAATTTTTCATAGAAAGAAGACTAGTGTAGAGGAGCTTAATGTCTCATGAAATAAATGTCAGAATAACATTCAAATTGGGAGATAAATCATGGTCAAGATTAAACTAGTTAAATTGCATGAAATGAGATTTGAATAGCCAAGGTACAGAAATAAAACTTCTTTTTAATAATTCCACTTCTGCATAAACAGTTTAAATTAGCTCTTTTACAATGTACCTGCATGAAATAGGAATATATATACATATATAATATGTTATATATATTTATTTTTTATTTTCATATTGTTACTTTGCATCATTCTATAGATTTTAGGAATACAATTTCCTGCCTCTTCAAATTACAAATTAGCATGCCTCACTGACCACAAATACTAATATTTCTCCACCACTGACCTCTATTTTCCTCTTTGATTCTCTTCAGTTACATCGGTGGTCTGAGATCAATGTTTTAATTTTGTTTTCATTAATTTGCTTTCATTTCCTATATCCCATGTATATGTAAATTACTACTACTTGCCTTCCTCCTGACTATTTTGGGGAAGAAAAAAATCTAATGAACTGATACGATATTCTCAGTAAACCAACTATATAAACTAATACACATCTAGACTGAAAATTTTAGCAATATGGTTCTAGTTTAGGAATAGGTATAATACATAGAACTCAGAGTCTAAGATAAGTCTTCCTGGAGAATGTTACAAAGGCTTTTCAACAACCTGGAGCATAAAATGGACCTGATTATAATAAAAACATTGAATCCTCAGCAGAGAACTCACCTATTATAACTATCACTGATCCAGGTCCCTTAGAGCAGGTTAGATGGGGAGGTAAGACCTAAGGATCTATCTACAATGATTCAGAATTTTGTTCACTTTACTTTATTTCTTGATTTGAAGTTATGAAGTAAAGCATGTCACTGGATATTATTGCTGGTAAATGTGAGTTTTGATTTAAGATGCCAATTGGGCAAGAAGGACTGTTTGAACTCACAGTCTATTCAATTGTCTATTCAATGACTGAAAAAGAGTCCTAAGACTGCAGAAGGTGAAGAATATTTATAAAAGACAAGTAACAGATGGGATAAGATGAGAGGTGGTCAATAGACCGGTCATGTGGGGTTGGTGAGAAGGTTTTTACAGACACTGAAAAAATTCTCAGGGGGAGGCAGGACTTTGGTTCTTAGCACAGAATAAGCTAACTATTGATTTCATTGTTTTGCTGGTTTACCTTTTGGATAACTGAGCAATGCTTTGTTGTTGTTTGTTTGTTTGTTCGTTTGTTTGTTTTTTGGCGGGGGGCACACCCGGCGATGCTCAGGGTTTACTCTTTGCTATCTGCTCAGAAATAGCTCCTTGCAGGCACGGGGTACCATATGGGACACCGGGATTCAAACCAACCACCTTAGGTCCTGGGTCCACTGCTTGCAAGGCAAACGCAGCTGTGCTATGTCTCCGGCCTGAGCAATGCTTTTAAAACAACACTATCAGCGAGGCAGAGCTAAGTTGGACTCCAAGCACTTCATATAGTCCTTTGAGCCCTGTCCAGCGGGACCTCTGAGCACAGAGCCAGAAGCAATCATTGAAAACTACTGGGTCTGGCCCACAAACAAAAGAAATAAAACTTTATTTTTGCTGTGGGAAATCTCCCCCTAACTATAAACCACAAGGATGGATATTACCTTGGGTAAAACAATTTAGGATATAAGATATGATGGGTTTGCTAATGAGCACCCAAGGAAAGAAAACAAGATTAATGGAACATGCTCAAATGCACCTAGGAAAGACTAGTATAAACTGTTGAGTCTTTTAGATGGCTACTTGAAGTACATTTACTAATTGTCTATGTGACATACCTCAGCCTATGCTTTTCATGCACCCATTGAGTGATATGCTTAGTAACTTAGTAACTGTCTCTGTCAGTTTGAAACAATAGCTCTCATATTGGGAGCCTATGTAGGAAGCCATATTGTATTGAAAAATGGCTTGCCTGTGAGATCACTGATGACTGCTCAAGTGACTCTAAAACTAGGACAATCCTTTTTTATTTTCTTATGCCCTTATGTATTTGTTTGTCTCATTCTGTATGGTCAGCCTCTCTGGACTAAGATGAAAGGTGCCAAGCAATTGGCTTCGACATTTTTTCTCTGTCTATATTTTGGTCTCTCTGATACCTTCTTGGGAATTGTATTGGGATCTTTTCATTAATTGAGCTGTACAAATTCTTTTGCACAGCTTTTTAGAACTGAATTACACCTTTTTCTTACTGAACCTTTCTATAATATGTGCATGATGCGTATCATGCAGTTTATTGTGAACTATTATTTCCTGTTGTAATATTACTTAGTGCTTTCTTAGTTTTTATTTGTTTGTTTATTTATTTATTTAGTTGAGCCCACCTTTCTCAAGTTATTGTGGCCTTTTGACATTGGTCCTTTACTTTGTGTGCTTATGTACTCTGATGCTCTACTACATTCTGATACTCTCTTATACTCTACTATACATACTTTATTCTGATACTAAACATTCATTCTTCACGATTTGATTTTACTATTCTGTAGTTTGTGCTAAAAGTCCTCCAAGAAGTGATCAATTTTTGATGGAATATATACGACAACCACAGCATTAATTTTATGTAATTTTGCATATAATCTTGTTCTACCCATTGGATGTAAGGCATGAAATTCACTTTCTTTAAAATCAATAAATCGTATTAGAGGGAGCTACTTCTTCCTATTAGTTATTGTGCTTTGAGATTTTTATTAAGATATGCTCTACTTTCCTATTGAAATCTTTGCCTCCAGATATAGTCTCATTTATATGGACGCTATAGATATTTTTTTTATGAAATACAAATTTTATTTTTAGGCAGATATCAGAAAGAATTTATATTGCAAAATCTGCATAAATTAACAGCCCCCCCTTATCTAAATTGAGCCTTGAACAAAGATAAATGCCAGCTGAGAGCCAAAATTTGTACTGCTTGAATTTAGGGTAAGGTATGTGTATATGTGTGTATATATGTATGCATGTTTGTATGTATGTTAGGATATCCTAATTGTCATGAATTATTTTATTTTGTGTATATTCAGAAACAGCAATTTTACCTCCGCAATTTCAGGATAGGTTGTAAAGTAAGAGATAAGGAAAAACATCCAGGAGCCATTACCTGAGAAAAGGGAGCAATTTTAAGACAACCTCATAAATTAAATGTGTCAAACCTTGACAGAGAGTCTAGGATACTCTAAAATCTGTGACCTTACTATATATTAGTGTAGGTAGGAATGTGGCTTTCCTGTCTTTGTGTAGAAGGTATAGAAGGTAAATATAAAAAGGTGTCGGGATCTCAGTTCTCTTTTGCCTGGATCCTCAATACTGAGCTATCTAATAAATTTTCTGTTTTTTTTGTTTGTTTGTTTGTTTGTTTTAATTATCTCTGGTGTTTCCAAGTCTCTGTGGTTCTGGCGTAACAATACTTCAGGTAAATGTCATCAACATAATTATTCATTTTTATGACTCATAATCTCTTTGTTTTCCTTGATTTGTTTAATTTGAATTAATTTTTTGTTTGATTCAGACATGGTAGTGTTAACGGATGTATTTATCAATCCTTGAAGGACCATGTACTGTTGAAGACCAAACACAGACCTCCTGAATGAAAAGCATAAGCTTAAATTTGTTGAATCATCTCCCCAGACCCAAAATTATTTTAAATATTACTGGTTCCCTAAAACTGGTAGGCTTCTAGCTATTATCTCTAAACATTTGATATAAATGGCCTCTGCCAAAATAAGAGGGACCTACTACTCTTTTATATTGTATCTTATCTTAATTCATTTAGAAAATAAAAACTGAGAATCTAATTTGTGTCAATAGTTTTAGAATTTTTGTTCAATGGCAAATAAAAAAAATTCCTGGTCCTCATGAAACTAACAGTGTGATAACTGCCTAAAGGATAAGAGAAGAATTATCAAATGGCGTGGTATTCCTAAGATTTTTACAAAAGTAAAATAATTTGGTCACTTAAAATAATTAAATCACTTCTTAGTTACTGGAAAAAGGTTCTAGTGCTTGCTACCACTCTATTCTGTTTCACAAAGAAATACAACTACATTTGGGAAATTGAGTATAGATGCTGCATTAGAAGAGATGAATTAGAGAAGCACCACTTCTTTTGTGAGGACAGAAAGAAGACAGAAAACTTGAAAGGATAGCCCAGGAAACACGTGTTTCCTTTGCCCAGTGTGCAGTCTGTCCTTTTTAAAGACTTGGTTTAACTATTTACTTTCTTCCATGGAGAAAATAAACCCACTTTGTCCTGATCATGACCCAGAAGGAGCAACATAAACGTTTTCTATTTCAAAACTACTGCTTTATTTCCTGATTTCAAAAAATGGGTTGGTGAGTAATACTATATGCAGCTTATTAAGAGCAAACAAGCAGGCGCAATTCTCAGGACCTGAGGTGAGGACTGGCTTAAACTATCCTTTCCCATTTTCCACCAGAGCCTTTAAAGATCATTTACATTTTCAGGTCATATTTTGAGCTTTTATTAACTTTTATTTTTTTAATTTTTTATTTTTATTTTTTTTAAATTTATTTAAACACCTTAATTACATACATGATTGTGTTTGGGTTTCAGTCATGTAAAGAACACCACCCATCACCAGTGCAACATTCCCATCACCAATGTCCCAAGTCTCCCTTCGCCCCACCCGACCCCCGCCTGTACTCTAGACAGGCTCTCCATTTTCCTCATACAGTCTCATTATTAGGACAGTTCAAAATGTAGTTATTTCCCTAACTAAACTCATCACTCTTTGTGGTGAGCTTCCTGAGGTGAGCTGGAACTTCCAGCTCTTTTCTCTTTTGTGTCTGAAAATTATTATTACAAGGGTGTCTTTCATTTTTCTTAAAACCCATAGATGAGTGAGACCATTCTGCGTTTTTCTCTCTCTCTCTGACTTATTTCACTCAGCATAATAGATTCCGTATACATCCATGTATAGGAACATTTCATGACTTCATCTCTCCTGACAGCTGCATAATATTCCATTGTGTATATGTACCACAGTTTCTTTAGCCATTCATCTGTTGAAGGGCATCTTGGTTGTTTCCAGAGTCTTGCTATGGTAAATAGTGCTGCAATGAATATAGGTGTAAGGAAGGGGTTTTTGTATTGTATTTTTGTGTTCCTAGGATATATTCCTAGGAGTGGTATAGCTGGATCGTATGGGAGCTCGATTTCCAGTTTTTGGAGGAATCTCCATATTGCTTTCCATAAAGGTTGAACTAGACGGCATTCCCACCAGCAGTGGATAAGAGTTCCTTTCTCTCCACATCCCCTCCAACACTGTTGATTCTCATTCTTTGTGGTGTGTGCCATTCTCTGGGGTGTGAGGTGGTATCTCATCGTTGTTTTGATTTGTATCTCCCTGATGATTAGTGATGTGGAACATTTTTTCATGTGTCTTTTGGCCATGTGTATTTCTTCTTTGTCAAAGTGTCTGTTCATTTCTTCTCCCCATTTTTTGATGGGGTTAGATGTTTTTTTCTTGTAAAGTTCTGTCAGTGCCTTGTATATTTTGGAGATTAGCCCCTTATCTGATGGGTATTGGGTGAATAGTTTCTCCCACTCAGTGGGTGGCTCTTGTATCCTGGGCACTATTTCCTTTGAGGTGCAGAAGCTTCTCAGCTTAATATATTCCCATCTGTTAATCTCTGCTTTCACTTGCTTGGAGAGTGCAGTTTCCTCCTTGAAGATGCCTGTAATGTCCTGGAGTGTTTTGCCTATGTGCTGTTCTATATATCTTAGGGTTTTGGGGCTGATATCGAGGTCTTTAATCCATTTGGATTTTACCTTCGTACATGATGTTAGCTGGGGGTCTAAGTTCAATTTTTTGCAAGTGGCTATCCAATTGTGCCAACACCACTTGTTGAAGATATTAACACTTTTATTAATCACTTGGCTTGATTAGATGTCATTCAAATGAAAAGAATCTCCTACATTCCAAATGTAGTATTTCTGATAAAAAGTCTGATAAAAGTTGTATTTATATATTCATAGGAGCTGTAATGTAGTAGGCTGTTTTATCTTTGTACTTAATTAAACAATTCTTTTAGACTTTGTTGCTTTCCAAGAAACCAATTATGTTTCTGTAACCATAAATCCCCTGGGCACTAACTAATAATTTTGCATCTTTGTAGATCACTACATATTCTTGATGCTTTGTCTTTCTGTGGTCATCATGCTCTTCCCCACTGAACACCACTGAGACTTTAAAGTCAATGTCACCATTTTTGTCATTTCCAGTTAAAAACAATATTTGATACATGGAAGTTGTCATATTTATGAAAAACTGAGGAGAGAAATATATTCTTCATTGTGTTTTAACCTGTAGTAGGGTGGTATATTTGAGTAGTATTGTTATTGCTTACTTCAAATTTTGCCAAACGGTTATATTTAACCTTGGATAACTTTCTTCTCTATTGTATCCTAATTTAAAATGTTCTATCCTAACAAATTTTCAGCATTATATATTTGTCATAAGTAATTTCTTGTCTGTATGATTTCAATCAGAATGAATGACAGCTTTTAACAAGTGAGAGAACAATTAGATACTGATTCGAAAGGTTAATAGAAAACAAAGAAACATAAACTTATCAATAAAATAAATATCAATATCAATAAAGTAAAATTGTTTAACCAGTATCATATCAAATATTATTTATGCTCTTTCTTATGATCATTTACATGACAGAAATACTTTATTTTTAAAATTATCATTATTATTTAAAAATATTTTTTTTGAATCACCATGAAGTAGTTATAATGTTGTTCATAATTGGGCAGGAGCAGTGGTGCTAGTCCGTAGGCACCTTGCACATGCCAGCTTAGGAAGAACCTTGGTCTGATCCCCAGCGTCCCATATAGTCCCCTAAGTCAGGAGCGATTTCTGAGTGCATAGCCATGAGTAAGCCCTGAGTGTCACCGGGTGTGGCCAAAAAAAAAAATTGTTCATGATTGAATTTAAGTCATGCAAAGTCCAATACCCAATCCTTTCAGCAGTCCACATTTTCCACCAACAATACTACCTGTTTCCCTCATACCGTCCCTCCTGCAGTCTCCTTGTCTGCTTCTATGACAGGTATTTTTCTTCAGTCTATCTGTTTCAGTCTTACTTTTTAAACCCCTTCTTTTTTTAGACATCAGTTTTCAATATAAAGGGGTAACAAGAATAACACTTATCTCTTTTTAGCACCCAGTTCTTGTCTAGAATGATCACTTACAACTATCCTTGTCATAGTTATCTCATCTCTGCCCTAGCAGCAGTTCCCTGATTTTTTGCGGCAAGCTTCCTACTATGGACTGGCCTTCCTGGCCCTCATTTTAATCGTCTATGGATAGTATTACCATACTATCTTTTTCTTTTTAATATCCTACAAATGAGTGCTATCATTCTATGCCTATTGCTCTCCCTCTGGCTAATTTCACTCAGCATAATACTTTCCATATCCATATGTAAGTAAATTTCATGTCTCTCTCTCTCTCTCTCTCTATATATATATATATATATAAGAAACTGTATATATATATATATATATATATATATATATATATATATATATATATATAATGGAGGTCTGTTTTCTGGCCTGGCATGTAGTCTGTCTTGGAGAATATCCAGGGTGCTTTGGGGAACAATATATATTCAACTTTGGGGAGATGAAAAACCCTATCTATATCTACTGAAACCCTCTTCCATTTCTTCCTCCAAAGCCATTCTATTCCTTGCTAAGTTTTATCCTGTTTGATCTGTCAAGAGGTCATAGAGCACTGTTGAAGTCTCCAACTATTATTTCATTGCCTTAATGTTTTTATTCAAGTTTATAAGTAGTTGTTTTAAGAATTTTGCTAGCCCCCAATTGGGTGAATTTATGTTTAGGAGTGTGATTTCTTCCTGATGTACATATCCCTTTATAATTAAGAAATGACCTCCTGTCTCTTGTAATTGTTTTTGCCTGAATTCTATGTGGTCTGATATTTGGATGGCCACTTCAGCTTTTTGAGACATTTATTTGCTTGATAGATTGTGTTTCAACCTCTCACTTGGAATCTGTTTACTCTAGTCATTTTGAAAGTGTTTTTGAGGAGCCGAGCAGTAATGCATCTGCCTTGCAAGCGCTAATCTAGGACGGACTGCGGTTCAATACCCTGGAGTCCCATATGGTCACCCAAGCCAGGAGCAATTTCTGAGCGCATAACCAGGAGTAACCCCTGAGTGTCATCAGGTGTGGCCCAACCCCCCCTCAATAAAAATAAAAATAGAAAGTGTTTTTGAGTTTGAAAGTGTTTTCAGTTTGAAAGTATTTGAAAGTGTTTCTTTTAGGCAGTAGTATGTTGAATTCAAAGTATTTGAAAGTGTTTCTTTTAGGCAGTAGTATGATAAATTCAATTTTCTGATTCATTTTGTCACTTGGTCTCTTTTAATTGGTACATTTAGTTCATTGACATTGAGAAAGATTGTTGCCATGGGTTTGTGCCATCTTTTTGTAAAGGTTTGGTGTATTTATGGGGTTTGTATGGCTTTAAAATACTCCTTCAATTCTTCTCTTAAGGTTGGTTTTGAGTCTGTAAAGTTCTGAGTCCATGAAGCTATGTATCATTCCTTCAAACCTAAATAGAGTCTGACTGGTGAATTATTTTGGTGAGCTATTCATTTCCTTAGTTTTCTCACTATATTCCACCTCTGCCATTGGGCCTGCAAATATTCCTTGTGAAAAATCTGTTATAACTCTTAAGAATGCTCCTTCATATGTAATTTTCGTTTGTCATCTTGCTGCTTTTAGCATTCTATGTTTTTATAATTGTTTCTAAAATGTGCCTTGTGGTGCTTTTATTTGGATCTCTTTTAGCTGGTACTCTTCAGGAATCCAGGATATGAATGCATGCACTCTCAACTCGAGGAACTTCTCAGCAATGATGTCTTTACCTGTTGTTTCTTCATATGGATTTTCCTCCTAGTTCTCAGGGACCAAAATGACTCTTAGGTCGTTTCAGTTGCATTTACCCTAATGTTCTATTGTCTGCTAAATAATTTTTGAAGATTTCTTTTCAATATTTTGTCATTAATTTTAATACTCTTTCCTACTTCTGCTGTTGTCTGCAGTTGCTATGCCATTTATCTTTCAGCTCCCTGACTCTGTCCCCAACAGCTATTACTCTGCTCATGACCTTCTAATTAGTGCATTTCATCTACCCAGTTTTTCCATTCTGTCATTTCTGTTTGAAGTTTTCTTATTTCTACTCTCATATCTTCTTGAGTCCATTCCATGGTTTCTTTGGGTTTTTTGAACATCCTCAACATTTCCTTTCTAAAGTCTTCAAGGTGGCTGATACTACTAGTTGGATCTTCAGAGCTACCATTTTTATTCACTAAATGAGGTAGTTTTCTGCATGTATTTCCCATTGTGAAAGTTGCAGGGTGGTGGTGTATATTGTTTTATTTGTTGCAGTGTGACTCATTGACTGGTACAAATGAACATCCACCAAACAAAGCAGAGCAGCTGCACTCTTCTTGGGTGTGAAAATGGCTCTTCTGATTCTCAAAGAGAACCCCACCAATGTTAATCTGTCTGCCTCAATTTCTTTAGATTGTGTGTCAACAAAAATACTTTAAATGTTTTTTATTATACAGAGGGTAATATTTTACAGCATGCTTCATCAAGTAGTTCATGTAATCTGTTTAGTAGGTAGACAATGGAAACATCAGTAAAAATGGTCCCCCAAATTGAACTAAGAAGCAGAGTTTTACACTTTATGCAGGGAAAAGACTCTGAAAAAGGCTTAGATGTTTACTTAAAGCTGGATTTATGCTGACAATTTAAGGTGGGAACATTTGAGGTTAAACAGGTGTGAGAATATTAGCCCAATTCTTTATAATCCTGACTTAAATATATCATGATGCCGCTAGTCAATTAAAGTGCCTTTTTACTTTTGTGAAGATAAACACAAACTTCCTATTCATTTTGTTAAAAGAAATGTCAGAAAAACTAGCATGAAAATCCTATAAGAGAACTATAAAGCAGATGAAATTCACAACTGACTGTAAATTTCTCAGGTATCTGACTAGCAGCTAAACTATAAGTAGGAAGAATATAGAAGCCCCACCCCTAAATAAATAGATCTTAGAAAACTAATCATAAAAAAGGCTGCGATATATATGAAAATTTTAGGTCTCTTACTATTCCAAATAATTTTACTTTGCAAACTATGCAAATATTGTTTTATATTGCGTGTGTGTGTGTGTGTGTGAGTGTGAGTGTGTGTGTTGTTATTTAGCACACAGGATCTGCCAATTGGCAGTGATGACTTACGATTTGAGTATCCAAAGATAGAACCTCAAACAATGAGCAAAACCATAGTATTAGCAACAACACCAACAAAAACAACCTCTAATATATATAAAAAGGCAATTATTAAAACAGAGATAACAGTAAGAGAAAGAGCCAGAAAAATAATACAGGAGTTAATATATATACCTTCAATGCATCCAACCCTGGAGCACAATCCTCAGCAATGCACAGTACAGTCCAACCTGACTGCTGGGTGTGGTCCTGGAGGTATCTGAACTCTGACTACTCAATTGAGAACTGTCTGGAGAGACCCCTAAGCAACTAGAGCATTACTTTGAGTCCCCCACCCCCAAAATTCTCCAAACAAAACCGAAACAAAACAAGAGCAACTGAATTTAAATCATTTCCTTCATTTATGTCTGAGAATTAGAATTTGATGAATACTGTTAGACATACCTTGATTCATTATGTGGTTGATTTTGGATTAATTTTTGGTCATTGTATTATTCAGAAACCCTTAACTGTTGCCAAATTTTTTTTGTGATTCCCCCACCATGTTAAGTTACATCTCTATGACCCACAATTTTAGAAAGTAGGCTTGAGAGGACTGTGGTACAATATCTAGCATCCAAAATTCATACCATCTATGTCCCAGAATTTGAAAGGGGGAGAATTACACAAGAAAAATATTTGTATTATATAATAAAAACAGTTCCAGTTTAGTATAGAAAAGCATGATAAGGCTTAAAGATTTTAATGACAGTCTAGCAATATAAAACTGAAAATACCACAGGTAAAATTTTTGGTTTACTAAAAATCAGTGATCAAGAAAATTACTGAGAGTAGTCAGAAAATAAATAAAAAATACTTGTAAGAGAACAGAAGTGACTTTTCTTTTTAAAATCAGAAACAAAAGTCCAGAAGTTTTGGAATGTCATATTAAAATTACTGAATTGGTCCACCAAAAAGTTTTTTTGTTTTGTTTTGTTTTTGGGCCACACCTGGTGGTGCTCAGGGGTCACTCCTGGCTACTTGCTCAAAAATAGCTCCTGGCAGGCACGGGGGACCATATGGGACGCCAGGATTTGAACCAACCTCCTTAGATCCTGGATCGGTTGCTTGCAAGGCAAACACCGCTGTGCTATTTCTCTGGCCCCCCACCAAGAATATTTTAGTCAATATATTTAGTATGCCTAATTTAAATTTCTAAAGAAGTTCTTTATGCTGCAATGAAAGAACATAGATGGTAACTCAGATACCTAAAAAATATGAAATATATAGAAAATGGTGGACATGTTAGTGGCTAGAAAGCTTGTTTATTGTTTTAAATTATTTAAAAAACATGATAGACAAACATGTATAATATGAATGATTAACTATTTTGTGTACTGTCATATATATGTAATATATATGTAATAATATAAGGACTGAGAATAACTAGACTTGTTATATATTTTTTTCTTTTTGTTTTGTGTTGTTTTTGGGTTACACCCAGTAGTGCTAAGGGGTTACTCCTGGGTCTATGCTCAGAAATCACTTCTGGCGGTCTCAGGTGACTATATGGGAGGCCGGGATTCGAACCACCATCCTTCTGCATGCAAGGCAAACACCTTACCTCCATGCTATCTCTCCAGCCCCTGTTACATATGTTTTAATGTTTTGCTTAAATAATTATCATTAACTCTGGGAAGATTGTGATAATTAGAAGTTAGATGCTATAGCTCTATATAAACTAAAACAAAATACAAAGAGAGAAATAGGAAACCTAGACTGTATTTAAAATGAGATAATTTACATATATTATTAGAGTATAAGGCAAAAAAGGAGAAATAAAATAATAGATTAAAATATAAAACATCAAAATGGCATATCCAAATGAAGCCTATCAATAATTTGTAAAAATCAACTTTTCCTTTTAGAAATATGTTTTAAAATATAGAATTCTTAGTTATTGTTTTCTCTCCAGCACTTTGAAGATGTCATGATATTTTTTACTATCATTGTTGAGAAACTGATTGTAATTTTCATCCTTAACTCATTGATATGTAATAAAACCTTTACCTTTGTTTTTTTAAACATATTATTTCATTAATTTTTGAGAGATTCAGCATGCTATGACTATCATGTGTGTATGTGTATGTACACATGTAGATTATCCTTCTTGAAATTCAGCAGTATATTGGGAAATTATATTTTGGAAAATCATCGGCAGCCAGGTTTGTTTCTTCAAACATCATTCCTATTTCTTTCAATCTTATCTTAAGATTTGATGCCATAAATGTTAGGCTGTTAATACTGTCTTAAAGGTATGAGATGTTCTGTTTTTTTTTTTTTCTTTGTGGTTCAGTGTGTATTGTTTTCCACTGACCTGTTTCCAAGTCCATTGATTCATTCCTTTGCTGAGTCAAGTCTATTGATGAAACTGACAAAAGCAATTTTCAATTGCATTTCCATGTTTTCATTTTAAGGATGCCCATTTAATTCTTCCTTTCAGTTTCCCTTTTCTTTGAAAATTTTTCTTTGGATTATGAATGTTATCTCCCTTGTCTATTGGAGCCTTTTACAATTTATTTTATTTATTTATTTATTTTGGGTTTTGGGCCACACCCGGCGTTGCTCAGGGGTTACTTCTGGCTGCCTGCTCAGAAATAGTCCTGGCAGGCACGGGAGACCATATGGGACACCGGGATTCGAACCAACCACCTTTGGTCCTGGATCGGCTGCTTGCAAGGCAAACGCCGCTGTGCTATCTCTCCGGGCCCGCCTTTTACAAATTTTAATCAAAATTATTTAAAATTTTGTTATTCTTCTTATATAGAGAAAACATTCATGTTGATGATTTCAATTCTTGAAAAATTTTATTTTTTATTTGTTTTCTTTATACACCATATATATTTTTATTGAAAATTGACATTGTCTGTAGAATAGTATTCCTAAATATTGGTAGGCATTTTCTTTTGCTTGCCCTTTGTTGTAAATGCTTGTGTCAGTTATTCAGGAATAAGTCTGGTTGGCTTATGTTCCTAAAAAACCCTCAGTGTACCACTGACTTCAAATTCATCTAGCATTACCTTATCTTTAAGATGAGGGACAGTTTGCTACATGTTTTTTTCTTAATATATGTGTTTTCCTCAGCTTCAGGTTTTCCTTTTCAAAGTGGTCAATGCTGACTGACATCCAGAATCATTTTTAATACTTTTTGAGCCTTCCCAAGTAGATTTCTGTTCCTTGGTGCTTGGCAACTTGGTGGATGAACTTGTGAGCCTGAATCCTGCCTGGTGATCTGACTTCTTCAAATAACCTTCTTACTGTCAAAAAATTCATTTATCAGTCTAGAATCTATTTTACTTTCTTTTCTCTTGGTTGGATGATGTTTGAGGAGTCTCTTTGGTCTCTTTTTATTTCTCAGTACCTTAAAAGGCAAAAGATTTTTAATAATTTAAGACTTTTGCTTCTTAAGTAGAAATGGGGTGGAAAAATTGGGAAAGCATCATGTCTTTTTTATTTAGCATTTTGCCATGGTCTTTTTTTTTTGTTTGTTTGTTTTTTGTTTGGCTTTTTGGGCCACACCCGTTTGATGCTCAGGGGTTACTCCTGGTTAAGCATCGAGAAATTGCTCCTGGCTTGGGGGGACCATATGGGACACCGGGGGAATCGAACCACCGTCCTTCCTTGGCTAGCGCTTGCAAGCTTGCAAGGCAGACACCATACCTCTAGCGCCACCTTGCTGGCCCCAAAACTTCTATTTGGATTTTTTTTTTTGTTTTTGTTTTTGGGCCACACCCAGCAGTGCTCAGGGGTTACTCCTGGCTCTCTGCTCGGAAATAGCTCTTGGCAGGCACGGGGGACCATATGGGTTGCTGAGATTCGAACCAACCACCTTAGATTCTGGATCGGTGCCAATGCCGCTGTGCTATCTCTCTGGCCCCAGTTTTTTTTTATATATATATTTATTGCTGATAATGAGAGATCTGTTTTGGGGGATAAATTGCTTTAAAAATTAGAAAGAAATTTGAAAGTTCTCAATGGGCCTGAGGCTAGTCCAAATGGTATTAGAAGGGGAATACAGCACTAGAGATTGAAGTCAGGGCCTTCTCTTGCTAGGCATGTGCTTTACCACTTGATCTATCCTGATGGCTTCTAAGAAACTCCAGTTTCTTGAAATTTGTTCTGTGGTTCTTAGATAGTTGTGATGCTACAAGTGTCCTTGTATTTAGGCCAAGGCTTTTCCTTTCCATGCCACCCATATTTTGGTGAGCCTATACAAACAATAATTGCCACTCTAACACTGTTTTTTACTTTGCTCCTTTGACTCTAAACCTTAAATAAAAAAAACCTACTTAAACTTTTGAGGTTAACATAAACTAATATGCATATGCATGGAAATGCAAAATATATTTTGCCTTCAATGTTTAAGGAGTTACACAAATATCATGACTTTAAATTGCTTTGTGTACCACTAAGACATTTTATAATGTACACCTGGAGACTTGAGGGACAAAGTAATTGTACATGGGTCTGTTTTATTTCTTCTTAAGGTTCCTTGACTGTAAGTTCAAAACTAAGGTGTCAGCAATGGGATTTCTTCTGAGAACTCTTTTTATTGGTGATTGTCCTTCCACAGTAACTTTACCTTGTCCTCTTTCTTTGCATCATTGTTCTCATAATTAAAAATAAAAATAAAAAATTAAAAAAAAACATACTCTTTAGAGACAGAGAGCTAGTACAGAAGTTAAGGCACCTACCTTCATTCAGCCCAACAAATATCATTAAGTGTCATTGCCAGGAGTGATCCCTGAGCAAAGAGCTAATAGCAAGTGATGAATATAGTACAACACAGTTCAAAAAAGCAAACAAAAAAAATAAAACTTCTTTTAAATCTCATCAAGTAAACACTAAAAAATTAAATACCAACAAATATGAGTGCCTGAAATGTTCCCCCTTTAATCTCCCTCTCTGTCTGAGTCTCTCTCTCTCTCTCTCTCTCTCTCTCTCTCTCTCTCTCTCACTCTCTCTCTCTCACTCTCTCTCTCATCTTGGACATCTCTGAATGTTAAGAATCTCAAAATTTATTTTTTTATTTGTTCATCTTTTATTGGGCACTTCACATGTTTTCTATTCTTAATGTTTTGAAGAATCTCAAACTTTATTCTTTATAATTACATATAATTAACTGGAATCTAGAACAAAGATCAAGTGTAAGAAATCTGTGGAAATCCAAAATTAAGTGCAATTTAGTTGATACTATGATACATTAAAGATTTCTGTAATTTGTAAAAAAATAAAATTGCTGTATATCTTTTTGCACTAGTTTTGTGGGCATTTTTTAAAATAAGGTATTCTTATGTTTAGGAAATAAATTGTTGAGCCATAAACTATAAATTAGTTAACTTCTGAGGACACTAATAGTTTTTAGGGTTTTTATACTTTTATACATTAAAATAACACACAAATAAGTTTCATTTAAATCAATTTTAATATGAAACAGTATTTTCTCTCCTTTTCCTTTAGTATTTTAAACACTAATAAACTTATTTTTGTTGACCAATTTCTAAATGAGTTATTTTACTTTACATATTCATTGGCCAATTTTTTACCCTTCTTTGTAAACTTCCAAATCAAATCCTTTACACATCTTTTGTTTATATTTACAATACTGGTATAGTAAAATAATTATATAGATATATTTATATTATATATAATATATAATAATTATAGATCACATTGATATCAAAATCGTAGGATTCTAGAGGTGGCAAGTATCTCTTCTTACTTTATATAGATGACATTATTAATGGCTATATTTTTGTTTATGTCATTATTTTAATTTTTGTCTAAATATTCTAAGAAAAATAATTTTAAAAACAGCAAAAAAACTAAATCTTTTTTGTTTTACAGTAATATGTATGCTACAATTTTGATTGATGAATGACCCAATCAACAAATTAGTAATATTGTCTAGAAACTGATCTTTAAGATGATAATAGATCAATCAATATCTGTTTTGTTCAGTATTTTCTACAGTGTTTATGAGAACAGAAATCTTCTTTGATGATAAATGAATGAATAATCTACACTTGTTCATAGCTCCTATTAACATGCTTATTTTAGGTTTACTGCTAAATCACTAGTTACAAAAGTGTGTTGGAGACTGGAAAGACAGTGCCTAGGTTATGGTGTTTACTTTGCATACCTCTCACTTTGATTTGAATCCTGATACAACATAGAACCATAGTTAAAAAATTGATGACAGTATCTTCCAAAACAGAGCTGGACATGGTCCATGAGCATCCCTGTGTGTGGCCTAACCTACAAGTGTTTTCATTGTAAAGGCTAAATATAAAGGTCACATAATTTTGGAAATAATTATTTTAATGATAATTGTCTTCCTGGAAATAATTGATAATCTTAATTTTTCCTGTGAATGAGAAGAGACTGGCTTAAAATTTCTTCAGTGTGGGCGACCATTGGACCACACTCAGTAGTTTTTCAGGATTGTTTCTGGCTCTGTGTTTGGTAGTCATTCCCAGCAATGATCAGAGCAATATGTGGTACAAGAGATTGAGCTGGCATAATTGCCTGACCCTTCTGCTATCTCTCCGGCCTCAAATTATAATTTTTAATCCATGATTTATCATTTTTATCTTTTTTATCATATTCTTTTTACATATATGAGATATATATATATATATATATATTTTTTTTTTTTTTACAGGTAACTGGGCCAATAAGCTAATACCCCACACTGAAGCAGAAACTACCAGGATTGGAAATGACCAGCTCCAGAACATCGGTTCTGTACATGAAGAAACTAGTCCGATTCCCACTGGATTTCTTATTTTAGGAAACACTTGTAACATGAAATCAATGTTACAATGCTGGAGTAATATTCCAAATTTGACTAATTATTTTATTTTTCTACAGATTTGTATTTTTTTTATCTTTTTTATTATTGTTTGGCATTTTATATATTAAAAAAGAGCCTTCACCAATGCAACATTCCCATCACCAATGTCCCAAAGTGTCCCTCCTTCCTACCCCACACCGGCCTGTACTCTAGACAGGCTTTCTACTTCCCTAATTCAGTCACATTTTGTTATGATGGTTCTCAATGTGACTGCACACATCACTCTCTGTGGTGAGCTTCATGTCTTGAGTTGGACCTTCCAGCCCTCCTCTATTTTGTCTCTGAGAATCATTACACAAATGTCTTTTATTTCTCTCAAAACCCATAGATGGGTGAGACCATTCTGTGTTTATCTCTCTCCCTCTGATGTATTTCATCAGCATATAGATTCCATATACATCCATGTATAGGAAAATTTCATGACTTCATCTCTTCTGACGGTTGCATAATATTCCATTGTATATATGTACCACAGTTTCTTTAGCCATTCATCTATTGAGGAGCATCTAGGCTGTTTGCCCCTCAATAGATGCCCCACATATGATACATTTTGGCTTTCTTTAAAATTGAATTTACAAGGATTCGTGTTAGAATTTATAAATTTTGATAAATCTTTATTTAAACAACATGGTTACAATATGTTTAAGGTAGATATTATATTGTTATATAATTCTTAATTTAAAGAAAAAATGTTAGATGTCAATTACATAGATTTTACAAAATTGAGACTCCTTTGTACCATTGTTTTGAAGTAGACATGTTATAAATTTAATTTACATTTTTGTTTGTTTGTTTTTGGGCCATACCTGGTGATGTGCAGGCATTAATCCTGGTTGACTATGCACTCAGAAATTGCTCTTGGCTTGGGAGACCATAAGGGACACCGAGTGATTGAACCTTAGTCTGTCCTAGGTTAGCACGTGCAAGGCAAACACCCTACCACATGTGCCACCACAGCTCTGGCTCCAGATTTTACTTATTTTTGAAGCTAATTACTTCTATATAATAAATTATGCTTACTCTACATTTCTTTCCAAAGTCAATTAGAAACTCACTCAGGTTTTTTTCCTTTGTTTGTTTGGTCCACTTCCAGTGTTGCTGAAGGTGTACTACAGCCAAGTCTTAGAAGAGCATAGAGTGCCAAAGACTGAATCTGGGTCAGCCCCATGCAAGGCAAGCACCCTGCCCCTTGGACTATATCTCTGGCACCAAAATTCACTCAGCTTTTAATATTTGAATGCGGTAGGTCATGAAAGGTCATTGGATTTGTTACCTATAAATTATGTGAATGAATATGTATGTCCATTGCCATAAAAATGAGTTAATCTGGTTTAGCTGCTGCTAGCCCAACATAAAATGTAATTCATTAAATAAGTATTTGAGTATAGATGTCCAGTACAAAATGTAAACTTAACTCTGACTAAAGCTCTACAAAAGTATAGTAGCCAATGCAAATTGTTTGGAATTAATTTGCTTTGAGTAAGCGGAAATTAGTCTGTTAAATGAAGCTTATAAAAAAGATTACAAAGAGGTAGGAGCTATCTCACCAGGATGGCTTAAAACCCACACATTCCTGTGAGTCAGGAGAAATACTGTCCTTTACAAATGATCTTATTTCTTTGAGTAGCCTAAGCATTGTGCCTTCTGATGTGATCCGGAGATATGGCAAGTATAAACGTATTTAGAATCTTACTCATTAGAATACTGAAATCATCTGTCAGCAGGATTGACAAGGTCTTAGACAAAGCATTTTCCCTGGCACACAACCTGTACTAAGATTTTCCTGTGGCTATAATGTAGCGCACCTGAC
The DNA here is from genome assembly GCF_024139225.1 of Suncus etruscus. Classification (NCBI taxonomy): domain Eukaryota; kingdom Metazoa; phylum Chordata; class Mammalia; order Eulipotyphla; family Soricidae; genus Suncus; species Suncus etruscus. The sequence continues at coordinate 60,137,952 of NC_064849.1, forward strand.
AGATGTTTGAGTCATTTTACACAGCAGGAGATACCCATAAACACCAAGGACTGGCATTCAATATGATAGGGACTATTTTTCTTTTGTCTTCTTGAAGTTATATGGTCTATAATCAACAAAGGGTTTAGGCATTGCTAGCTAAAACAGAAAGTTTTGTTTCATTTATATGCAGCATTTCTCTGACTTATAAAGCTTGCCAAAAATATCTGAAGAGCTCTGAGACTTTTTGATGCCTGTAAAAAATATTTGACATGCTTGGTTTTTTTTATGATGGGTACTGTGTTAGAAAAGAAAAACCTCAAATCTATTATTATTTATGAAGTAAAGGTCAGAAACAACTATTATTTTTGAAATAGTTACTTAAATATGTAATGGGATTTTCTAAATTTATGTTATTTTAATTTAAAATGGTTTTGATGAAATAGAATAATTTCAAGGACACTATTTTAAATTCCCAGTGTCAATGGTTCTGATTCATGATAAAAGGGTAAATTATCAACAGTTTGAAACATTCTATTTTGTATATCCTAAGGGATAGATCTGGATAATATCACTGTTCTGTTTGTGTAGAACGAACCATAACAATTTAAAATGTGGCTCTATTAAATGTCTTTTAAGATCAAGTTTTCCATTCAATAAGTACTGATTGGTAAAAAATACTCTCTGATACATTTTAGTTAGGTCCTTTCAGAAACAGTAACAAGAAGGACATAAAACTTTCAAAGTAGCATCTCATTACATTTACAATTACATAATCAACATTTCCTATAGACTGCTTAGTGGGACTTACAAATTTAATTTCTTGAATAAAGGAATGCCACAATTGAACCATGTTGTCCCTGTTTTATTGTGCCCCTGGCATATTGTACCCTTGGCTCTTATTTTACAAGTTGTTCTGTAAGCGTGGATTTTTAGAAAAGTTTTGTTTTTCTTATGTCATGGCCTTTTAGTTTGCTTTAGGGTTCAGTTATTTGGTGAATATGGCTATATGCACAGATGTAGAAAGTACTTCATTTTAGAAACAGATGTATTATAGAATTTATATGCCAAGGTAAGTCTGTAAGAAGAAAATGAAAATGATTTTGAAGTAGAATAGTTTCACTTTGGAAATAAAAGATAATGTGAGATAGAGAAGTGAGAGAAAGTGAGAGTTATAAAGTAAAAGAAATAATTTACACACCTCAATTTGGGGATATGGGAAATTTCACAGTGAAATGTGTCAATAAAAACATTCTTTTAAAATAATTTTTGAGTCACACGTGTTGGGGTTTAGGGTTTAATCCTAGGTGTGTGATGTAAAATAATTCTTAGTGTTTTGGAGATTATGTGGGATACAGAGGATCTAATCTTGATCAGCTCTGCAACTGATTACAAAGCTAGTGCTTTAACCATTGTACTATTACTTTGTTCCCTAAAAACTTTTGAAGGCTATACTAAATAGAGGAAATAGTTGTAGTCCAAAGATTTTATATATATATATATGTATAAGATAGATCGAAATTATTCATACAATTTATCTTTTAAATGTTTTACTTATTCCTGATATGAAATGCCCACTTTCCCATTCTTTCAGTCGATGAGCCTAACTGGCATTGATATTTGGCCCATTGGTATTATTGATATCATTGGTCTGTTGATTGCTCTCTTGTTTTGTTGTATGTTTTCTACTCACTTATTTTTGGAGGTCATACACAGCAGTGCTCAGGGGTTACTCCCGGATCTGCTCTCAGGAATTATACCTGGTGGGCCTTAGGTATCATATGGGATCTCAGGGATTGGTCACATGCAAGGTGAAAACCCTACTCGCTTTAATATCATTCTGGCCCCTAAGTTAGATTTTTCTTAACTAGCTTCAGAATAAAATATTTTGCCCTTGTAGTTCCTTTGCCTTGAAAGGTCACTTAAGCATCATTTAATGGATCTGCTTAGTGCATTTGATGTATATAAGCATATCTATGGTCTGAATTTTATTTTAGGGGCCAGAGAGATAGTTTAGAAGGCACAGGGCTGGTAGGTTGCTTGCTTAATGCCTAACTAAACCAGATTTGATTTCTGGAATCCCATCTGGCTCCCTGAGTTTGCTAAGATTGATCCCTCTGTGCAGAGCAAGAAGTAATGCTGACTGTGTGTGGCCCCAAAACAAACCCCTAACCCCCAAATAACCAAAAATAATTGTATTTTAAACATATTAATACATAAGGGGAAAGGTGATACATAAAGAGTACTTCAAATAGGACTTAGAAGATGATCATGAATATATGCTGATATTTCCAGCTGGAAAGCTTTTCCTTTGTATTTAAGAATAGTTTCTTTCTTTCTTCTTTTTTTTTTTTATTAAAGTCTTAACTAAACTTTCCAGATGGCTCATGTTTCCTTATTTTCCATTTTCAAAACACCATGGATACGCTTTTTAAATGAGTATCAGAATTGTAGTTTTGTGTAAACGGGTATGGGCATGTGATTAGATTATTATCTGTTTTATTAGATACATGCTATGTACCAAACCTAAAAGAATTCCATTTGAATTCCTTATTCTTACATCACTTGTATCTAGCATGTACTGAGAACTTAGTAATAGTTATTGAAGGAACACATTTTATAAAGAATTATGTTATACTATTGGGAAGCTTTATAATGATTTATTGTAATCTTGGAACTCTCTTAACATGTATAATGCTATTCTACCATACTGGTTTTTTATTTATTTATTTTTTTTTTGCATTTTATATGGTGTTCACAGGCAAACAGAGCAATTCAAAAGTCAGACATGAATTAAAGAGCATACTTAATATGTGTTGCCTTAGTGGTTTTATTAATTTTTCACTGTTCAGCAGGGCCACACACATTGGTGTTCATTGCTAACTACAGACAGACACTTGAGCTCAGGGATCATTACTAATGGTGCTTGTGAAGGCTCATATGGGGTATCAAAGATCAAAAAAACAAGGTCAGCTTCTTCCAAGACCAGGACTCTACCTACTATACTATTGCTCCACTTGGGAGACCATATGGAGTGCCAAGGATCAAACCCAGATAATCCCTGTGTAATTTATCCACGTGCAATTTATCCATGTGCAATCACCCCAATTTACCTTAACATTCTTCACCAGTGGATCTGTTCCCTACTAGGGAGCAATTGTTCTTTAATGAGTGGGTATCTGAGAAGTGAAAAACACTTCAAAGGGCAACATTTAAGAAAGGGTTTAGAAATGATTCAAGAGACCTTGAAAATAGAAGTAAATGGGGGTATGAACATGAGGCTTCAGTAGTCTTTCCTGTCCTGTCTCCTAGAATTTAGAAACAAAGATACCTTTTAGAATTGTCCCATCTCTTTATTTCAGGCAGAAAACAAGGCCAGTTTTGCCTGGACCAACCTAAATTTGATCCTCAGTATCCCATATGGTTCCCTGATTACCTCCAAGAGTAATTACTGAGTGCAGAACCAGAAATAATCCTGAGCATTGCCCAGTGTGCCACCCAAAAATAACCAAACCAACAAAAAACAAGTCCAATTAATTAATTAGTTCACAATGTAATCTGCTTAAATAAAACAATTTTTGTAAACTTTATTATCTTAATCTTAACATTTTTGATAATTTTACTTTTATAGCATTATATTAATTACCATTTTTGCCATCCTTTCCCTTGGTGCTGAATGAAAAATACAAACAAAACATAGAAATATACAATACAGATAAGTATAGATACTTTTTATGCATAACATTCCATTTTTACATAGTTTAGGTGATAGGGGTATAGTAGTTAAAATTTCTGGTATTGGTTTTCAAAGTTATTGAACATTCCTGCCATTAAAATACCCAATGAATCTTCCATATGTCACATGTATTGTTTTTCAATATTCCTTCCCTCAAATACATTCTCCCATTATTTTTTTATATTTTTTTCTTTTGGTTTTTGGGTCACACCCAGTAGCGCTCAGGGGTTACTCCTGGCTCTACACTCAGAAATCGCTCCTGGCAGGGTCAGGGGATCATATGGGATGCCAGGATTCTAACCATCGCCTTCTGCATGCAAGGCAAATGCCTTACCTCCATGCGATCTCTTCAGCCCCCATTATCCTATTATTTGAAGGTGACAGTTACTGTTTCATTATTTGAAGTAACAGTTCATATTGTTACCTCCCTGAGTCCCACCTATGTAGTTATGACTATCCAGCTATATTCCTATGTTACTACCAGTCACTCTATTTGTTGTCCTCCTTCTGTCACCAAATCTGCCTTCTGGTTTGTATTATATTATCAAGATTTATAATTATTAATTATTATTATTGATATTGTCTATACCATCGATTTTTCCCTCTATATGCAAAATATGAGTGAAGGAATCATGTATTTGTTCTATTTTTGATTTATTTTACTTAGCACAATACCCCCATACAAGTTGAGTTCTGGAGGTAGGACATTTAGGGCATTTTCTTGCATGTGGCTGATCAGGTTCAATACCAACACTCTATATGTCAAAGACCCACCCAGAGTGATCCCTGAGCAAAGAGTCAGTAGTAAGCCCTAATCACCGCTGGGTGTGGCATCCAAATAAAAACAAAACAATTCCATCCAAGCATCAGTGAACTACATTAATTATTTTTGTAGTGGTTGCATAGTATCCCTGTGTGTTTATATATGTATATCTGTATACATACAAACATATATGTGCATATATACATATATACATATATATATACCACAAACTTTTTATCTATTCATTACTGGATATTTAGGTTGTTTCCATATACAAGCTGTTATTTTAAGACCTTTAATAAAAAGTGCATATATCATTTCAAATTGTTTTTATTTGGAGGGTAGAGACCTAAAAATGAAATATCTGAGTTAAATGGGAGTTTCAGTTCTTACTTTTCTGAGAAAACTCAGTATTGTTTACCATAGATGCTAGACCAAGTAGCACCCCTACCAGTAGCAATGAGTCTTTTTTATTTAAACCACATCCCATCAATTGTTTTTAATTCCCGCCCCCCAAATGCCATTCTCAATGGTGTGATGTGATACTTCATTGCCATTTTGGTTGATTTCCCTGACAGTTAGTGATATTGAATACTTTATATGTGCTTATTAGCCATTTGCCTGCCTTATTTATGGAAGTTTCTATTAATTTCTTCTCTCCATTTTTAATGAGGCTGTTGATACTTTTGTTGCTGAGTTTGTGAGTCTCTTATAGATTTTTGAATCTTAGTCTTTTATCTGAAGCATTATATGATCTCATTTTATTAAGGAGAGAGTAGAATGTAGATGATAAGAGTGGTGTACTGTAGAGATTAAGACCCAGTTAAATGATGCAATACACATAATGTGCTTAGTAGTACAGTGTCTGGTCTCATAGTCAATGTTCTGTAAAATGCTGGCTATTATAATAATGATTACTGTAGTACAATGGAATTTTCTATTGTTAACTTCATCCAAGTACTTTTGAGTGTGGATTTTCTTCTTTAATACCACTTTCATTCTGCTGGGTATTAAAGATTTCTTCTTTTCTTGGGATGTTTGGGACACACCCAGATGTCCGTAGTTATTATCCTAGTGGGACTTGGGCAACCATATGCAGTGTAGGGGATTAAACACAGATTGGCTACACGCAAGGCAAATGCCTTCTAAGCATACTCTCAAAATCAAATGGGGCTTTTTAAAAAATCTTTTGGGAATATTGGGATACTCCAGTGGTCTTCAAACTATCGCCCATGGGCTACATATTGTATTTGTTCTTGTTTTGTTTCTTCCCTATGTAGTGTGCATAGGAATTTGTTCATAGTTTTTATTTTTACTAAATCTGACCTTCCAATGGTCTGAGGGATAGTGAACTGGCCCCCTGTTTAAAAAAGTTTGAGAACCACTATGTCTACACCTTTGTTTTTCATTTATTTTTATTTTTATAGTGGCCCTAATACAGATGTTAGACCTGTACTAAGAGGGCAGCCACACTTTTCTACATTTACCAATATATGTGCTTTTAGACTAGGTTTATTTATTTATTAAATAATTACTTTATTTAAGCACCATTGTTACAGAAATGTAAGGAGTTTTGGGTTTCAGTAATAAAATGTACACCACCCTTCACCAGAGCAATTTTCTTACCATTAATGTTCCCCATTTTTTCTCCCCTAACCCCAACCCCTGCCTGAAGACAGGCATTCTGCTTCTCTCACTATCATTGTCATGGTAGTTGTGCTCTAGTTGCCCTCACTACTCTTTGTGGCAAGCTTTATATTATGGGTTGGTCCTTCCTCCCTCATTTCTATTGTCTATGAATATTATCATCCAGTCCTTTATTTTCCTTATATCCTGCAGATGAGTAAAACTATTTTATGTCTAGCCTTCTCTGTTTGACTCATTTCATTCAGTATAACAGTCTCCATGTCCATGTATAGGCAAGTTTTATGACTTCATTTTTCCCAACAGTTGTATAGGAAATACTTTAGATCTTTAAAGAGATAAATCTGAGCACAGAGATGATCTATATGAATCTCAATGATGCTTCATATTGGCTGTGACTAGGTTCTATACTTTTTAGTGTAGAAATGAACATGTATATAGCTTCTCTGAGTAAAATTTACTGTTTCCTGGTATTGACTTGGCCACTAACTGCAATGGAAGTAAAATTGCTTAAATCTATGTTCACTCCTATCCTTTTGACCTGATTTCCTCAGTACCCTCTACTCTCAAATTTTAATTCTATTTATACACCACCTGACCCTTACTTCTTCCATAAGTTCAGATGACTCACCTCTATTTCTCCAAAGTCTTGTGGGTGGAAAATTTTTTTTAGTTTCTACTAAGTTACTACTTTAACTCTAAAAAGTTTTTTCTCTTCTTCCTCTATTCTAATTATTTGTTCTGGAGTGAAATGTAAGTATCGATTATATTTTGATATATTGAACTTTATGATATTAGTCAGTAGTTTACTCTAAAATGAAGGTGGATATTTTTAACCTACTTATGGAGTAAGATAGGATTAACATATTAGGATGTGAAATAAGTAAAATTAAAAATCAATAATGCAGGGCTGGAGCAATAGCACAGCTGTAGGGCATTTGCCTTGCACGTGGCTGACCCAGGATGGACCTGGATTTGATCCGTAGTATCTCATATGTCCACCGAGCCAGGAGGCATTTCTGAGCACACAGCCAGAAGTAGCCCCTGAGCATCACTGGGTGTGGCCCAAAAACCAAGAAAAAAATTAATAATGCAAGGTATTATTTTATATGTTATTTATTACTTTTAAAATAACACTAGCAAAGATAGTATGGTAATAATATTCATAGACAATAAAGACAAGTGCCAGGAAAATGAGTTTATGGTAGGAGGCTTCCCACAAATAACAGAAGAGTATAGTTAGGGCAGAGAAGAGACCACTATGACAATGATAATTGGAAATGACCACTTTGGACAAGAACTGGGTGCTGAAATTATGTAAAGTGATAGGCATGATACCCTTCAGTAACAATACTTCAAGCAAGCCACAGAGTCTAAAAGTGGGAAGTAAAAAAAGAAAGGGAGAGAGAGAGAGAGAAAGAGAGATAGAGAGAGAGAGAAAGAGAGAAGAGGAAAATGTCTATCCTATATGCAGGTGGGGGAGAATGAGAGAGAAACTGGGGGCATTGGTATTGGTGGTGGGAATATGCACTGGTGAAGGGTCTTGTACATATAATTGCATGACTGAAACCCAGTCATGAATAACTTTGTATTTGGGGAAAAATCTGTATTATGAACAGCTGGTGTTTAAATAATTAAAAATAAGTAAATACAATAAAATAATGCTAGCTAATAAAATTTTGTTCTCATTTCATTAACAAAAATGCAATGATGTATAAGACAATACAGTTGTCTTGCTCACATTCAATTAGATGAAGCCATCAGCTCTGGTTCTAAGACTTTTAGTGGCATGGTTTTCTAAAGATACTCTGATCCCTTTTGCCTTAGAATCTTTACACACACTACTTTTCTTGCCTAATATGCACGAGCTCTTACCACAATTGTCTCCAAAATGAATAAATGTATTATATCAAAGCCTTCCATTGAGTAATCCATTTAAATATGGGGGAAATATTATATTTTCAGTGTATTTTTAATCGATTAAATAAATAATAATAAATAAAAGTTTAATTGCTTATTTTAACTAACATTAGTTCCCAGGACAGAATGACTTCTATGTCCTTGAGTAAAAGGAAGTCATAAAATCAGCTCATATTTTTTATATGGCATATGTAACTTATATGGTACAGTTATTTGAATTTTGACTATGCCCAGTTATGTGGATTTATGGGGTTTTATACCATATCAATCCAAATAAACTGATATTTACAAAATAGATAATGGTCATAAATATTTTCCAAAAATAACCTCTAGACTGAACACACTATTTTTGAAAACACAAATAAATGACAAAAATATAGTGAAGCTAATATAAAACTAGTTATAAGTATGATCTCTCTCTTTTCCTCAGTCATGACAAAGAAAGTAAAACACTATTAGTAAACAACTTTTCAATTTAAAAATTCTCAAGAGAAAAAAGACATCTAGTAATTTAAATAAGCCATTATATGCTTTATTAAATATTAAATACTTATAGGTATGCATATGATTTATAAATATATTATTTCATAAATAGCTTACATAAGATGAATTATCAAAAATGATACAAATACTAAGCATTTAGGTCAGTCTAGACATGCTCTCTAGACAGCATGTTTTGAGTCCGATCCTATCTTTTTTTTTTTCTATGTTTTTTTTTCTTGGAAACTAATTTTATTCAATTTAGCACTTTTGTAGAATCTATTACATGCTTACATATACCTGTCCTTGAAGACTGTGAGAGTAGTGATAATACTTTATTCATAATTGAATTCCATAGTGAAGGAATTTGACATACAGAAAGCTTTTGTAGTGAAAATATCTATATTTATATCAAAAATATACACAGAGGAAAAAATATCAATAAAGTCTCCACTTATAGATTATTCTTCAAAAATCATGGCTGATGATCTTCTCTGATTTGCTCAGTGTCCCAATGTGCCTTTTAATGGGACACATCTTTTCAGTGGACTCAATATTCAATATTGCATGTACCTCCATCAGTCATTTATATCATGTTTCAAGTTAAGATACCAAAACTGAGCAAGATTTTCTTTCATCCACAGTCAGTAAGGGTCTAGGTCTAACTATTGTCCATTATACTTATCCTGCTCCTAGATTACTTAATGGATAGCTGATAGATAAGAAGGATGATAAGGAGACCATGGGTCACTTTTGTGCAAGAACACATCCTACCTGATACTAGCTCTCCAGCTCCATCTGTCAAAATAATGAGATCTGAACAAACCTAAATTTCTGAGAATTATATTTACTTCAGAGAATTATATTTCTTCCTCAAATTATATTTACTTTTCAAAATAATGTTCTAAATGTAGACCCTTTTCCTTAGCTATGTACTGTCAATCATCATTTTTATCTGCAAATCATGAGTCCCTATGCTAATTGAACTATCATTAGATACTATGGTAATAAAACTGAAAGGACCACTCTTCTCTTCAAATCACTTTGAATTGTACTAAAACCTTAAAAAAAAAAAACCCTTAAATCTATCCATAAATCTTAAATAAATCCATCTTAAAGAACCATCAAATTAATTTTCTTAAATATGGATTCAATGATTTTTAACCCATTAAAACAAGTTTCAAATTTAGTACAAGTTGTATTTCTTTTCAAGTACATGTAGAATCTCCATTTTGTAAATTAGGGGTGTGTGTGTGTGTCTGTGTGTGTGTGTGTGTGTGTGTGTCTGGTGAGTGTGTGTGTGCATGCTTGTTTGTGCAAGTGCATGTGTGCATGGCAAGGAGACACTGTGAAATAAATGACATACTAGTTTTAGGAAAGTCAGAACTAAAAACAAGTGGATTGTAGTGTATTTGTAAATGGGAGGTTTGATAAATAGCATGAAACTGGGAAAGAACCATTCATTTTTAGGATATATAGTTTTGTTTTTTTTTTAATTTTTTTTTTATTTAAACACCTTGATTACATACATGATTGTGTTTGGGTTTCAGTCATAAAAGGAACACCACCCATCACCAGTGCAACATTCCCATCACCCAAGTCCCAAATCTCCTTCCCCCCCCCCAACCCCCGCCTGTACCCTAAACAGGCTCTACATTTCCCTCATACATTCTCAATATTAGGACAGTTCAAAATGTAGTTATTTCTCTAACTAAACTCATCACTCTTTGTGGTGAGCTTCCTGAGGTGAGCTGGAACTTCCAGCTCTTTTCTCTTTTGTGTCTGAAAATTATTATTACAAGGGTGTCTTTCATTTTTCTTAAAACCCATAGATGAGTGAGACCATTCTGCGTTTTTCTCTCTCTCTCTGACTTATTTCACTCAGCATAACAGATTCCATGTACATCCATGTATAGGAAAATTTCATGACTTCATCTCTCCTGACAGCTGCATAATATTCCATTGTGTATATGTACCACAGTTTCTTTAGCCATTCTGTTGAAGGGCATCTTGGTTGTTTCCAGAGTCTTGCTATGGTAAATAGAGCTGCAATGAATATAGGTGTAAGGAAGGGGTTTTTGTATTGTATTTTTGTGTTCCTAGGGTATATTCCTAGGAGTGGTATAGCTGGATCGTATGGGAGCTCAATTTCCAGTTTTTGGAGGAATCTCCATATCGCTTTCCATAAAGGTTGAACTAGACAGCATTCCCACCAGCAGTGGATAAGAGTTCCTTTCTCTCCACATCCCCGCCAACACTGTTGATTCTCATTCTTTGTGATGTGTGCCATTCTCTGGGGTGTGAGGTGGTATCTCATCGTTGTTTTGATTTGCATCTCCCTGATGATTAGTGATGTGGAACATTTTTTCATGTGTCTTTTGGCCATGCGTATTTCTTCTTTGTCAAAGTGTATGTTCATTTCTTCTCCCCATTCTTTGATGGGGTTAGATGTTTTTTTCTTGTAAAGTTCTGTCAGTGCCTTGTATATTTTGGAGATTAGCCCCTTATCTGATGGGTATTGGGTGAATAGTTTCTCCCACTCAGTGGGTGGCTCTTGTATCCTGGGCACTATTTCCTTTGAGGTGCAGAAGCTTCTCAGCTTAATATATTCCCATCTGTTAATCTCTGCTTTCACTTGCTTGGAGAGTGCAGTTTCCTCCTTGAAGATGCCTGTAATGTCCTGGAGTGTTTTGCCTATGTGCTGTTCTATATATCTTATGGTTTTGGGGCTGATATCGAGGTCTTTAATCCATTTGGATTTTACCTTTGTACATGATGTTAGCTGGGGGTCTAAGTTTAATTTTTTGCAAGTGGCTATCCAATTGTGCCAACACCACTTGTTGAAGAGGCTTTCCCTGCTCCATTTAGGATTTCCTGCTCCTTTATCAAAAATTAGATGGTTGTATCTCTGGGGAACATTTTCTGAGTATTCAAGCCTATTCCACTGATCTGAGGACCTATCCTTATTCCAATACCATGCTGTTTTGATAATTGTTGCTTTGTAGTACAGTTTAAAGTTGGGAAAAGTAATTCCTCCCATATTCTTTTTTCCAATGATTGCTTTAGCTATTCGAGGGTGTTTATTGTTCCAAATGAATTTCAAAAGTGTCTGATCCACTTCTTTGAAGAATGTCATGGGTATCTTTAGAGGGATGGCATTAAATCTGTATAATGCCTTGGGGAGTATTGACATTTTGATGATGTTAATCCTGCCAATCCATGAGCAGGGTATGTGTTTCCATTTCCGTGTGTCCTCTCTTATTTCTTGGAGCAGAGTTTTATAGTTTTCTTTGTATAGGTCCTTCACATATTTAGTCAAGTTGATTCCAAGATATTTGAGTTTGTGTGGTACTATTGTGAATGGGGTTGTTTTCTTAATGTCCATTTCATCCTTATTACTATTGGTATATAGAAAGGCCATTGATTTTTGTGTGTTAATTTTGTAGCCTGCCACCTTGCTATATGAGTCTATTGTTTCTAGAAGCTTTTTGATAGAGTCTTTAGGGTTTTCTAAGTAGAGTATCATGTCATCTGCAAACAGTGAGAGCTTGACTTCTTCCTTTCCTATCTGGATTCCCTTGATATCCTTTTCTTGCCTAATCGCTATAGCAAGTACTTCCAGTGCTATGTTGAATAGGAGTGGTGAGAGAGGACAGCCTTGTCTTGTGCCAGAATTTAGAGGGAAGGCTTTCAGTTTTTCTCCATTGAGGATAATATTTGCCACTGGCTTGTGGTAGATGGCCTTCACTATATTGAGAAAGGTTCCCTCCATTTCCATCTTGCTGAGAGTTTTGATCAAGAATGGGTGTTGGACCTTATCAAATGCTTTCTCTGCATCTATTGATATGATCATGTGGTTTTTATTTTTCTTGTTATTGATGTTGTGTATTATGTTGATAGATTTACGGATGTTAAACCAGACTTGCATTCCTGGGATGAAACCTACTTGATCGTAGTGGATGATCTTCTTAACGAGGCATTGAATCCTATTTGCCAGGATTTTGTTGAGGATCTTTGCATCTGCATTCATCAGTGATATTGGTCTGTAATTTTCTTTTTTGGTAGCGTCTCTGTCTGGTTTAGGTATCAAGGTGATGTTGGCTTCATAAAAGCTATTTGGAAGTGTTTGTGTTTGTTCAATTTCATGAAAGAGTCTTGCCAAGATTGGCAGTAGTTCCTCTTGGAAAGTTTGATAGAATTCATTAGTGAATCCATCTGGACCTGGGCTTTTGTTTTTCGGCAGACATTTGATTACTGTTTTAATTTCATCAATGGTGATGGGGGTGTTTAGATATGCTACATCCTCTTCCTTCAACCGTGGAAGATTATAAGAGTCCAAGAATTTATCCATTTCTTCCAGGTTCTCATTTTTAGTGGCGTAGAGTTTTTCAAAGTAGTTTCTGATTACCCTTTGAATCTCTGTCATATCAGTAGTGATCTCTCCTTTTTCATTCCTGATACGAGTTATCAAGTTTCTCTCTCTCTCTTTCTTTGTTAGGTTTGCCAGTGGTCTATCAATCTTGTTTATTTTTTCAAAGAACCAACTTCTGCTTTCGTTGATCTTTCGGATTGTTTTTTGAGTTTCCACTTCGTTGATTTCTGCTCTCAGCTTTGTTATTTCCTTCTGTCTTCCTATTCTTGGGTCCTTTTGTTGAGCATTTTCTAGTTCTATTAGCTGTGTCATTAAGCTACTCAGGTAAGCTCCTTCTTCCTTCCTGATGTGTGCTTGCAAAGCTATAAATTTTCCTCTCAGTACTGCTTTTGCTGTGTCCCATAAGTTCTGAGAGTTTGTGTCTTTATTGTCATTTGTTTCCAGGAACCTTTTGATTTCCTCCTTGATTTCATCTCGGACCCACTGGTTATTGAGCATGAGGCTGTTTAACTTCCAGGTGTTAAAGTGTTTCTTCTGAGTCCCTTTGGAGTTCACAAATAATTTCAGAGCCTTGTGGTCAGCGAAGGTAGTCTGCAAAATTTCTATCCTCTTGATCTTATGGAGGTATGTTTTATGTGCCAGCATGTAGTCTATCCTGGAGAATGTCCCATGTACATTGGAGAAGAATGTGTATCCAGGTTTCTGGGGATGGAGTGTCCTATATATATCCACTAGGCCTCTTTCTTCCATTTCTCTCCTCAGGTCTAGTATATTCTTGTTGGGTTTCAGTCTGGTTGACCTGTCCAGTGTTGACAAAGCCGTGTTAAGGTCCCCCACAATTATTGTGTTGTTGTTGATATTATTTTTCAGATTTGTCAACAGTTGTATTAAATATTTTGCTGGCCCCTCATTCGGTGCATATATGTTTAGGAGAGTGAATTCTTCCTGCTCTACGTACCCCTTGATTAATATAAAATGTCCGTCTTTGTCCCTTACAACCTTCCTGAGTATAAAGTTTGCATTATCTGATATTAGTATGGCCACTCCAGCTTTTTTATGGGTGTTGTTTGCTTGGATAACTTTTCTCCAGCCTTTTATTTTGAGTCTATGTTTGTTCTGACTATTCAGGTGCGTTTCTTGTAGGCAGCAGAAGGTTGGATTGAGTTTTTTGATCCATTTAGCCACTCTGTGTCTCTTAACTGGTGCATTTAGTCCATTGACGTTGAGAGAAAGAATTGTCCTGGGATTTAACGCCATCTTTATTTCAAAATTTGGTGTGTCTTTTGGGTAGTCTTGTCTTAGATTAGGTCTTTCAGTTTTTCTCTTAAGACTGGTTTTGTGTCTGTGAAGTTTCTGAGCTGTTTTTTGTCTGTGAAACCATGTATTCTTCCATCAAACCGGAAAGTGAGTTTTGCTGGGTATAGTATTCTGGGTGAAGCATTCATTTCATTCAGTCTTGTCACAATATCCCACCACTGCTTTCTGGCATTGAGCGTTTCTGGTGACAGGTCTGCTGTAAATCTCAGGGAAGCTTGCTTGAACATGATTTCCCCTTATGATCTTGCTGTTTTCAGAATTCTGTCTCTATCTGTGGGATTTGTCATTGTGACTAGGATGTGTCTTGGGGTGGTTTTTCTGGGGTCTCTTTTGGTTGGTACTCTTCGGGCATGCAGGATTTGATCACATATATTCTTTAGCTCTGGAAGTTTCTCTTTAATGATGTTCTTGACCATTGATTCTTCCTGGAAATTTTCTTCCTGGGTCTCTGGGACTCCAATGATTCTTAAGTTGTTTCTGTTGATCTTATCATAGACTTCTATTTTCGTCTGTTCCCATTCTTTGACTAATTTTTCCATTGTCTGCTCATTTGCTTTAAGTTTTTTGTCCAATCTCTCCTGCTGTATGGAATTGTTATGTATCTCATCTTCCACAGCACCAAGTCTATTCTCAGCTTCTGATACCCTGTCCCAGAGCTTATCCATTTTGTCATTCACTTCGTTTACTGACTTTTTCAGTCCTGTTAGTTGACATGTTATTTCAGTTTGGAGTTTTATCATTTCTGCCTTCATATTTTCTTGGTTCTTATTAGTGTTCTGTTCAACTCGATCCATGGTTTCTTGGAGTCTGTTGAGCACCTTCCATATTGCTAGTCTAAAGTCCTTATCTGAGAGGTTGATTAGTTGTTCAGTCATTATCTGGTCCTCAGAATTGTCATCTTCATTCTCTATGTCTGATGCTGGCCTGCGTTGTTTCCCCATTGTCACACTTGTATTGTGGGTTTTTCTACGTGTTGTAGTGGTATTCATTGTCTATATGATGTAGGCAGCACACTCCTCTGGCTCCTCCCTTCTGGATGGGCTGACTTGCCTCTAAGGGAGGGGAGTCCTCCGTGGATGAAGCCTCACACTGGGTCAAATCTTAGGCCCGAGCATGCAACAGAGAAGACAGTCCAGAGAGAAATGTTTGCTTCTGTGATATAGCGCCGTTCTTAGTGTGATTTTTCCTTCTTGTTGCAATGGAGTTCTTTCCTTAGAAAGAGTGCACGGCCGCGTAGCGAAGCGGAGCGGCCCTGCTCCGCTGGAGCCTCTTTTTGCCCCACTCGCAAGAGTTTCACGCAAGAGGACAGTAGACAGACATAGACAGGTCACACTCACAGTCTTTCACAGCTGAGCCCCACTGGGCCGGTGTACTTTTGCGGATTTTCCCCGCCTGGTGTCACACACAGGGAGCCAGCTTTTGCAAAGGTTAGCCGGTTTTTATGCTCTGAAGTCCCTCCCTGAAAATGGCGTCTGGGCAAGCTAGGTTTCTGGAGGCTCTTTTTGCACCACTCGCAAGAGTTTCACGCAAGAGGACAGTTGACAGACATGGACAGGTCACACTCACAGTCTTTCACAGCTGAGCCCCACTGGGCCGGTGTACTTTCGCGGATTTTCCCCGCCTGGTGTCACACACAGGGAGCCAGCTTTTGCAAAGGTTAGCCGGTTTTTATCGCCTGAGAAATTTTGAATAATTCCATCCACTTCTCCATTTAGTTCTTCCAAGGAATAAGATGCTCAAAAGACGTCTGTGTATTTGGATGTCTGTAGGCCTGCCCGTGCACTCTTTCTAAGGAAAGAACTCCATTGCAACAAGAAGGAAAAATCACACTAAGAACGGCGCTATATCACAGAAGCAAACATTTCTCTCTGGACTGTCTTCTCTGTTGCATGCTCGGGCCTAAGATTTGTCCCAGTGTGAGGCTTCATCCACGGAGGACTCCCCTCCCTTAGAGGCAAGTCAGCCCATCCAGAAAGGGAGGAGCCAGAGGAGTGTGCTGCCTACATCATATAGACAATGAATACCACTACAACACGTAGAAAAACCCACAATACAAGTGTGACAATGGGGAAACAACGCAGGCCAGCATCAGACATAGAGAATGAAGATGACAATTCTGAGGACCAGATAATGACTGAACAACTAATAAACCTCTCAGATAAGGACTTCAGACTAGCAATATGGAAGGTGCTCAACAGACTCCAAGAAACCATGGATCGAGTTGAACAGAACACTAATAAGAACCAAGAAAATATGAAGGCAGAAATGACAAAACTCCAAACTGAAATAACATGTCAACTAACAGGACTGAAAAAGTCAGTAAACGAAGTGAATGACAAAATGGATAAGCTCTGGGACAGGGTATCAGAAGCTGAGAATAGACTTGGTGCTGTGGAAGATGAGATACATAACAATTCCATACAGCAGGAGAGATTGGACAAAAAACTTAAAGCAAATGAGCAGACAATGGAAAAATTAGTCAAAGAATGGGAACAGACGAAAATAGAAGTCTATGATAAGATCAACAGAAACAACTTAAGAATCATTGGAGTCCCAGAGACCCAGGAAGAAAATTTCCAGGAAGAATCAATGGTCAAGAACATCATTAAAGAGAAACTTCCAGAGCTAAAGAATATATGTGATCAAATCCTGCATGCCCGAAGAGTACCAACCAAAAGAGACCCCAGAAAAACCACCCCAAGACACATCCTAGTCACAATGACAAATCCCACAGATAGAGACAGAATTCTGAAAACAGCAAGATCAAAAGGGGAAATCATGTTCAAGCAAGCTTCCCTGAGATTTACAGCAGACCTGTCACCAGAAACGCTCAATGCCAGAAAGCAGTGGTGGGATATTGTGACAAGACTGAATGAAATGAATGCTTCACCCAGAATACTATACCCAGCAAAACTCACTTTCCGGTTTGATGGAAGAATACATGGTTTCACAGACAAAAAACAGCTCAGAAACTTCACAGACACAAAACCAGTCTTAAGAGAAAAACTGAAAGACCTAATCTAAGACAAGACTACCCAAAAGACACACCAAATTTTGAAATAAAGATGGCGTTAAATCCCAGGACAATTCTTTCTCTCAACGTCAATGGACTAAATGCACCAGTTAAGAGACACAGAGTGGCTAAATGGATCAAAAAACTCAATCCAACCTTCTGCTGCCTACAAGAAACGCACCTGAATAGTCAGAACAAACATAGACTCAAAATAAAAGGCTGGAGAAAAGTTATCCAAGCAAACAACACCCATAAAAAAGCTGGAGTGGCCATACTAATATCAGATAATGCAAACTTTATACTCAGGAAGGTTGTAAGGGACAAAGACGGACATTTTATATTAATCAAGGGGTACGTAGAGCAGGAAGAATTCACTCTCCTAAACATATATGCACCGAATGAGGGGCCAGCAAAATATTTAATACAACTGTTGACAAATCTGAAAAATAATATCAACAACAACACAATAATTGTGGGGGACCTTAACACGGCTTTGTCAACACTGGACAGGTCAACCAGACTGAAACCCAACAAGAATATACTAGACCTGAGGAGAGAAATGGAAGAAAGAGGCCTAGTGGATATATATAGGACACTCCATCCCCAGAAACCTGGATACACATTCTTCTCCAATGTACATGGGACATTCTCCAGGATAGACTACATGCTGGCACATAAAACATACCTCCATAAGATCAAGAGGATAGAAATTTTGCAGACTACCTTCGCTGACCACAAGGCTCTGAAATTATTTGTGAACTCCAAAGGGACTCAGAAGAAACACTTTAACACCTGGAAGTTAAACAGCCTCATGCTCAATAACCAGTGGGTCCGAGATGAAATCAAGGAGGAAATCAAAAGGTTCCTGGAAACAAATGACAATAAAGACACAAACTCTCAGAACTTATGGGACACAGCAAAAGCAGTACTGAGAGGAAAATTTATAGCTTTGCAAGCACACATCAGGAAGGAAGAAGGAGCTTACCTGAGTAGCTTAATGACACAGCTAATAGAACTAGAAAATGCTCAACAAAAGGACCCAAGAATAGGAAGACAGAAGGAAATAACAAAGCTGAGAGCAGAAATCAACGAAGTGGAAACTCAAAAAACAATCCGAAAGATCAACGAAAGCAGAAGTTGGTTCTTTGAAAAAATAAACAAGATTGATAGACCACTGGCAAACCTAACAAAGAAAGAGAGAGAGAGAAACTTGATAACTCGTATCAGGAATGAAAAAGGAGAGATCACTACTGATATGACAGAGATTCAAAGGGTAATCAGAAACTACTTTGAAAAACTCTACGCCACTAAAAATGAGAACCTGGAAGAAATGGATAAATTCTTGGACTCTTATAATCTTCCACGGTTGAAGGAAGAGGATGTAGCATATCTAAACACCCCCATCACCATTGATGAAATTAAAACAGTAATCAAATGTCTGCCGAAAAACAAAAGCCCAGGTCCAGATGGATTCACTAATGAATTCTATCAAACTTTCCAAGAGGAACTACTGCCAATCTTGGCAAGACTCTTTCATGAAATTGAACAAACACAAACACTTCCAAATAGCTTTTATGAAGCCAACATCACCTTGATACCTAAACCAGACAGAGACGCTACCAAAAAAGAAAATTACAGACCAATATCACTGATGAATGCAGATGCAAAGATCCTCAACAAAATCCTGGCAAATAGGATTCAATGCCTCGTTAAGAAGATCATCCACTACGATCAAGTAGGTTTCATCCCAGGAATGCAAGTCTGGTTTAACATCCGTAAATCTATCAACATAATACACAACATCAATAACAAGAAAAATAAAAACCACATGATCATATCAATAGATGCAGAGAAAGCATTTGATAAGGTCCAACACCCATTCTTGATCAAAACTCTCAGCAAGATGGAAATGGAGGGAACCTTTCTCAATATAGTGAAGGCCATCTACCACAAGCCAGTGGCAAATATTATCCTCAATGGAGAAAAACTGAAAGCCTTCCCTCTAAATTCTGGCACAAGACAAGGCTGTCCTCTCTCACCACTCCTATTCAACATAGCACTGGAAGTACTTGCTATAGCGATTAGGCAAGAAAAGGATATCAAGGGAATCCAGATAGGAAAGGAAGAAGTCAAGCTCTCACTGTTTGCAGATGACATGATACTCTACTTAGAAAACCCTAAAGACTCTATCAAAAAGCTTCTAGAAACAATAGACTCATATAGCAAGGTGGCAGGCTACAAAATTAACACACAAAAATCAATGGCCTTTCTATATACCAATAGTAATAAGGATGAAATGGACATTAAGAAAACAACCCCATTCACAATAGTACCACACAAACTCAAATATCTTGGAATCAACTTGACTAAATATGTGAAGGACCTATACAAAGAAAACTATAAAACTCTGCTCCAAGAAATAAGAGAGGACACACGGAAATGGAAACACATACCCTGCTCATGGATTGGCAGGATTAACATCATCAAAATGTCAATACTCCCCAAGGCATTATACAGATTTAATGCCATCCCTCTAAAGATACCCATGACATTCTTCAAAGAAGTGGATCAGACACTTTTGAAATTCATTTGGAACAATAAACACCCTCGAATAGCTAAAGCAATCATTGGAAAAAAGAATATGGGAGGAATTACTTTTCCCAACTTTAAACTGTACTACAAAGCAACAATTATCAAAACAGCATGGTATTGGAATAAGGATAGGTCCTCAGATCAGTGGAATAGGCTTGAATACTCAGAAAATGTTCCCCAGAGATACAACCATCTAATTTTTGATAAAGGAGCAGGAAATCCTAAATGGAGCAGGGAAAGCCTCTTCAACAAGTGGTGTTGGCACAATTGGATAGCCACTTGCAAAAAATTGAACTTAGACCCCCAGCTAACATCATGTACAAAGGTAAAATCCAAATGGATTAAAGACCTCGATATCAGCCCCAAAACCATAAGATATATAGAACAGCACATAGGCAAAACACTCCAGGACATTACAGGCATCTTCAAGGAGGAAACTGCACTCTCCAAGCAAGTGAAAGCAGAGATTAACAGATGGGAATATATTAAGCTGAGAAGCTTCTGCACCTCAAAGGAAATAGTGCCCAGGATACAAGAGCCACCCACTGAGTGGGAGAAACTATTCACCCAATACCCATCAGATAAGGGGCTAATCTCCAAAATATACAAGGCACTGACAGAACTTTACAAGAAAAAAACATCTAACCCCATCAAAAAATGGGGAGAAGAAATGAACAGACACTTTGACAAAGAAGAAATACACATGGCCAAAAGACACATGAAAAAATGTTCCACATCACTAATCATCAGGGAGATGCAAATCAAAACAACGATGAGATACCACCTCACACCCCAGAGAATGGCACACATCACAAAGAATGAGAATCAACAGTGTTGGCGGGGATGTGGAGAGAAAGGAACTCTTATCCACTGCTGGTGGGAATGCTGTCTAGTTCAACCTTTATGGAAAGCGATATGGAGATTCCTCCAAAAACTGGAAATCGAGCTCCCATACGATCCAGCTATACCACTCCTAGGAATATACCCTAGGAACACAAAAATACAATACAAAAACCCCTTCCTTACACCTATATTCATTGCAGCTCTATTTACCATAGCAAGACTCTGGAAACAACCAAGATGCCCTTCAACAGACGAATGGCTAAAGAAACTGTGGTACATATACACAATGGAATATTATGCAGCTGTCAGGAGAGATGAAGTCATGAAATTTTCCTATACATGGATGTACATGGAATCTGTTATGCTGAGTGAAATAAGTCAGAGAGAGAGAGAAAAACGCAGAATGGTCTCACTCATCTATGGGTTTTAAGAAAAATGAAAGACACCCTTGTAATAATAATTTTTAGACACAAAAGAGAAAAGAGCTGGAAGTTCCAGCTCACCTCAGGAAGCTCACCACAAAGAGTGATGAGTTTAGTTAGAGAAATAACTACATTTTGAACTGTCCTAATATTGAGAATGTATGAGGGAAATGTAGAGCCTGTTTAGGGTACAGGCGGGGGTTGGGTGGGGAGGAGGGAGATTTGGGACTTGGGTGATGGGAATGTTGCACTGGTGATGGGTGGCGTTCCTTTTATGACTGAAACCCAAACACAATCATGTATGTAATCAAGGTGTTTAAATAAAAAAAAATTTAAAAAAAAAAAAAAAAAAAAGAGTGCACGGCTGCGTAGCGAAGCGGAGCGGCAGTGCTTCTCTGAGCCTCTTTTTGCCCCACTCGCAAGAGTTTCACGCAAGAGGACAGTAGACAGACATAGACAGGTCACACTCACAGTCTTTCACAGCTGAGCCCCACTGGGCCGGTGTACTTTTGCGGATTTTCCCCGCCTGGTGTCACACACAGGGAGCCAGCTTTTGCAAAGGTTAGCCGGTTTTTATGCTCTGAAGTCCCTCCCTGAAAATGGCGTCTGGGCGAGCGAGGTTTCTGGAGGCTCTTTTTGCCCCACTCGCAAGAGTTTCACGCAAGAGGACAGTAGACAGACATAGACAGGTCACACTCACAGTCTTTCACAGCTGAGCCCCACTGGGCCGGTGTACTTTCGCGGATTTTCCCCGCCTGGTGTCACACACAGGGAGCCAGCATTTGCAAAGGTTAGCCGGTTTTTATGCTCTGAGGATATATAGTTTTAACTGCAGTGCATTATCTAGTGGTTTTCATTTTCTCAGAAAAATTAACCATAATATTGAACCAATATCAGGCCATCAGCATATCTCAAGGGATATGGATTGAAATATATATTAAAATTCCAATCTCAAAATGGGTTAACAATAGGAGCCTCTTAGAAAATATAATACTATCTTATAAATCCAAGGGAGAGAGATAGACACAGAATATTCTCACTCATCTACGGATTTAAAAAAAAATAAAAGACATTATTATAATAACACCCAGAGATAATAGAGATGAGGGCTGGAAGGACAGACCATGATACGAAGCTTACCACTAAGAGAGATGAGTACACTTAGAGAAATAACTACACTAACAACTATCATGACAATGATAGTGAGAGATATAGAATGAGTATCTTGAATACAGGTAGGGGGTTGGGGAGGAGGGAGATGTGGGGCATTGGTGGTGGGAAGGTTGTACTGGTGAAGGGGGTGTTCATTTTTTATGACTGAAACCCAAATACAAACGTGTTTGTAATCATGGTGCTTAAATAAGAATTATTTAAATATTATTAAATATTTATTTATTATTTATTATTAAACAATATAAATATTATTAAATAAGGATTATATTATTAAAATAGAATTCTTATCTCAATTTTCTTTTTATTAATCACTTTATTGATTATTCATTAATATTTTCCACTTATGAATGAAAATCAAGTAGGCTCATGTATTTTCAGCTTTGGAGGAAAATCAGGGGGTATTTTACATCTCAAATGCAACTATTTTTCTGTACTTAACAGTAGGTAGTACTAGTTGTTTTTTTTTAATCAACGTTTGTGTTTTAACATTAAATTTTTTCACAGCAGTGCCTTTCTCAGCAAGATAAGAAAGACATGTGTTCCTTTCTCTTCTTTGCCATCTCTGACTTTGTTGCTTATCTTTCATTCTACTGAGTTTTCTCACCTGGTGAATAAAAGTGAAAAATAGATACTAAAGGGAACCAGGGATTACATTGGATTCTGGTTTTGGTCTATCATTCTGGGTGTTTACACTGGTTTTGTAAGACACTTGGATGATGTAGAGATATTCAGTATCATTTTCCCAAGTTTACATGGACAGTTTATTTTATGTATTAAAACTTATGATTTCTTCTGGTCCTTAGGAATTTTGTGATTTGTTTGAAGGTATCTGAGCAGAATGTCCCCTTTCTTAATTTGTTATATGGCATCTTATACTTCCATCAGGTGGATGCTATCTCCACATTATGTGAATCTAGGTTGATCTTGAGGCTTTTATTTTTTCTTAGTATAGAGAATTCTACAAGTACTCTAAGTCATTTCAGAACTCTGACCTCTTCCTCTTGGGAATAATTTTGTTACCATACAATGTGATGAAACCTCAGATGAAAGACCGGCAGAGAGATCAATTAAGGTACATCAGCTTTCCCATTACTATTTCCCTGTGAATGAGGCCATTTTTAAGTATCCCGACCCATCCACAAAGCCAGTTAGCTAATCCACATAGCTGGTGCAGTAAGAATACCATTCAACCTATAAACAGTTCTAAGACTGGAACAATAAATAAAACAAGCCCTGAACCAAAGTTTGAGATGGTTATATAGGAATAGCTCCCTGAATAACCTATATAAGAAATGGCTAGAATGGAATGTCCTTGCATAGTACTAAAGTTTGCTTTAGGAATGTAGCCTAGTTTCTCTATAACCACTATTTGTTCCAGATCACTTGCCTTATTTTTTGTATTGTATAGACTGAAGCTAGATACTATATAAGCATCATACATTCCTGAGAAAAGGAATACATATTGATTTTCACGAATATTAATGTGAGAATTTTATATTGGACTTTGTTTTAGGAAGTGGTTACTCCACGTATGCCATATTTTTTTTTCCATAGAGGCTTTTTATTGATTCAGGAATTACATCCCTAGAAAAAGAATCCCAGGATTTTCCCTCCTGTGTGTTTTCGTCTCGCTTCTTCGTGGTCCATGATGCCAGCTGAGGTTGTCAGTACAATGAAACCGAACTGACGGGACGGGAGTAGATTGTTCTGCCACTTCTCTAGATCTTTGAGCTGCATGTCAAATCTGGGGCTGATCACACTACACTTGTTCAACCTGCCTGTTAGGTTCACGACAATTTTCCCAGCTCTGTGATCGTCGATGATTTCAAATTCACCAATGTAACCGTGCTTCATCATCACCGTCAGGAACCTCACGATGACCTTGGAGCAGGCCTGATGAGCACCTGGCGCTTGCCTCGCTTCTCGGCATTGTTGATGCTCTTGAGGGCATCAGCCAGCACGTTCATGCGCACCATGGTGGTGGCACGGAAAGAGCCACGTATGCCATATCTTCAAAGAAATCTTTTCAGATTGAAACTTTTCTCACTAAATACAATTTTTATATTAGGAAATGACATGTTTATAATCCTTATGAATTTGTTTTGACCTGCTATATGCGTAGCATATTTCTGGGTGATAGTTAATGCCTAGAAATTTAGGCAATGAAGAAAAATTAGTTCCTCTTTTTCTTTCTTCTTCTCCCCATGTGTGCATGCACAAACTCATACACAAATGTAATGGATGGTGTATTTTTCATATTTATTGTGCAGAAGTACTTGCCTGAAAATAGCATGAGCTTATTTATATATAATTGTCATTATCTCTTGCTTTTTGTACATGATCAGTTTTCTCAATGTCATGGTTGAAGAGATTTTTCTTGCTTCATGTCGTGTTTTAGGTAGGAGATGTCTATACTCAATATTTTACATATTTAATTACTATTTCTTATTTTATTCTGAAACCACTATTTTACTTTTTATAATTGAATCACCATGAATTATAAAGTTATTCATTATTGAGTTTCAGGCTAACAATGTTCCCTTCACTAATATCCCCATCCTGATTCCCAAGCCTGTCTCTATAGTAGGCACTTTTTTCTTTTTCTTTTTCTTACATACTTTTAGGTACTGTGGTGTACAATACTGTTATTAATGGGGTATGATGAATGTCACTTTTTCATCTTTCAGCATCTAGAACTGATCCAAAGACCATTTCCCTCTATCATTGCCATGATAATCCCTTCCCAGATCTAACTGTCACTTATTTTGCTGTGTTATTTGCCATACACCTAGCAATACTCCCGGGTTACTCATAGTTCTGCACTCAGGAATTACTCCTGGAGGTGCTTGGGGAGCCTTAGAGAGTCCTCGGAATAGAACCAAGGTTTGCTATATTCAAGGCCAATGTACTACAAACTGTACCATCACTCAATTGCAGTCACATTTTACTTCATAACAGCATTCCATCCTCCTCCTGTGTGACACCTCCCTTTGTCATTGTCATAGTATTCCTTTATGGGACAAATGCTCCTCCCCTACATGGCAAACCTCTTCCTAAAAAAATAGTTCTCATATTCTATTTCTATTTATCTCTATTGTTTCTATTGCTTATGGGCATTTGTTATTCTCCTACCATGTTTCTTTATATTCTGCATGAGACAGACCAGTCTATATCTGTCCCTTTCCCTTCAGTGAACTTCACTCATCATGATAACTCTCCAGATCCATCCATATTAGCAGCAAATTGCAGGATTTCTTCTTTTCTTTTTTCTTCTTTGCATTGTGTGTACATACCATAGTTTCTTTGTCCAGTCAACAGTTCTTGGGCATTCAAGTTGTTTCCAGAGTTTGGCTATTGTGAATAGTGCTGCAATGAATATAGAAATGCAGATGTCTTTATTCAGACTCTTTAAGTGAACAGAAAAATCAAACCCAATGGACATGGGAACCTTACATTTAACTTATTAAACATTTCACTTTAGTATTTTTTGCCCACACAAATGTGGGTGCATCTTCTCTCATTATTGGGAGATATTTTCAATGATCTTTAGATTTAAAATTTTTAATACCACTCACATATGACAGATGTTTGATAATTATTATAAATCTGTATTTTAAGTAATTACATCTTAACAAGGAGAAAAATGTTTATGACAATTCATTTCCCAACATATTCATCATATATCCACACCACCTTTTCTTATTTAATAATTTAATTTTTAAATGTAGCCTTCATATTTTCAAAGTCTTTTGTATATGTCATCCAATTTTACCCTCAGCTGTGTAGGTCAAAATAATAGACTAGAAAGAGATAACACACTAAATAATTTTCATTAAGTCATAAAAATATTAAATAAAAGGTACAAGTTAGTGCTTTTAGTATCATTTATTAATTTTAAGAGCATAATCTCATTATATAATGATCCAAAAGTACACTTTTATTGCTTTTATTTGCCAAAAATATTGATGGCAATGATTCTTGTCTTTAGAATACATTTTTATTTGGTTTATCATAATCATATTAAAAAACACACACTCGAATGTATACTTAAGGTTTTTCTAATTATTAAAGATGTAGTTTAAATTTAATATAATAGTTATGTAAAGTATAGTTTCTTTTTTAAGTCTGTGCTTCATGAGGATCTTTTAAAGTAAATAATTCTTTTAGAGGGAAAAATCTTCAGAGAAAAAAAATCTTTTGGGAGGACAAAAAAATTTTTAACACTTTGTAATTTACAAGATAAACACAAGATGGCAGCAGATTCCTTTGTTTGATTTAAACTCTTGCTATTTTTAATTTTTAAGTTGGAAATTACTCTCATTTGTGTTTCCTGGACATTGCTGCAATAGAAGTAATCTGGTTGTAGTTTGCAGATACATATTTAACATATTTGCTTCAGTCAGAATTTACTCTTTTATTTGTGTTTGTACCAACAACCTCACAGTTTCCTATAGCTGAAACAGGCAATATTATTTTTCTTTTTTTCTTTAAGAATGTATATTATATTATTTCATTAAGTAAATTAATTTTTTTCTTTTTGACTATGCCCAGCGGTGATCAGGTGTTACTACTAGCTTGGCTCTGTACACATAAATCACTCCTGGGGCATTTGGGCTTCCATACCATTATGTGGGGGTTCAAACCATGTGGGCCTTATACAAGACAAGTGCCCTTTCCCATGTTCTGTGAATTCAGCCTCTCATCTGTTTGTTTTTGCTCGTATGTTTTAATGTCAAATGTCAAATTTCTTTCATCTTCTTTTGTCTTTAATAGAAGATACTCTAGTTAAACTTTTTTGATTGCTTGCTTATTACAAGTGCCTTATCTACCTTCTTAAATGCAGTCAAATTGTAACTAAGGAAAACTATTTTTTCTTTTGCTGGGAAGGAGAAACCAACACCTGATTGTTCTCAGGGCTTACTTCTGTGTGCTCAGGGATCACTCCTGGCAGGGCTGGGTGGCCTTTGCTAATGCTAGAAATAAATCCTTTTTCTGATAGGGTATCATACACATCTCTTTACAACCTTTCAGCATTATGTCCTCCTCCACAGTGGCTTCCCTTCACAGTTATTACTGTTCCTTTTCATCCCCTATGTTATTCATGGATTTAAAGATATAGTTGTGGTCAGAGTGATAGAATGGAAGGTTAAAGCATTTACCTTGAACACAGCCAAACCTGTTCCATCTTCAGCACTACATATGGAACCCAAAGTACTGCCAGGAGTGATCCTCCTAAGAAAGAAGTGACAATAAGCCTTGAGCACCATGGGATGTAAAATATAATAATAATGATAACAACAACAACAAGAATAATAAATTTGTAGAAAGTTTAAATGTAATTTTTATAGTATGATTAAGTAAATATTTAAATTTGTTGTTTCCTAGTGATATATTCATAAAATAATTAATATCATGTATCAATAGGTTAGCCAGAGAGATAGTACAAATGTAAGGTGCTTGCCCTGCACATACCTAACCCAGGTACAAGTCAGTACTATATACGGTCCCCAAACAACATTGCCAAAAATAAATTCCAAGCACAGAGCCAGGAGAAAGCCCTGAGCAGAGTTGTGTGTGACCCCAAACAAACTAAAATGCAAACCCCTAACATTCGAATAACTATACTTCATATTATAAATATATAATTAGCTTGGTTTTATGGTAGTTTTCAAACATTGGGGTTGTTATAGTATGGTTATTATGTTATATTCTTTGTTTGTTTGTTTGTTTTGGGGCCACACCCGCTGATGCTCAGGGCTTACTTCTGGCTCTTCATTCTGAAATCGCTCCTGGCTCAGGGACCATATGGAAGGCCAGTGGATCGAATTGAGATCCATCCTAGGTCAGCCACATGCAAGGCAAACGCCCTACCACGGGGCCACCAGTCTGGACCATTATATTCTTTTTTAAAAAAATTAATATCTTTATTTAAGCACCATGATTATAAACATACTCATACTAGGCTTCAGTTATAAAAAAAAAACACCCCCTTTACTAGTACAACACCTCTACCACCAATATCCCTATCTCCCTTCTCTCCCACCCCCTGCCTGTATTTGAGACAGTTATTCCATTTCTCTCACTCACTACCATTGACATGATAGTTGTCAGTGTAGTTATCTCTCCAACTGAACTCACCACTTTTTGTGATAAGCTTCATATTGTGGGCCAGTCCATCCAGCCATCATCTCTGTTGTCTCTGGGTATTATTACAATAATGCCTTTTATTTTTCTTAAAACCCATAGATGAGTAAGACTATCACCAGTGATGCTCAGGGGTTACTCTTGGCTATGCGCTCAGAAATCACTTCTGGCTTGGGGGACCATATGGGATGCCAGGGAATCGAACCAAGGTCCGTCCTAGGCTAGTGCTGGCAAGGCAGACGCCTTATCGCTTTGTGCCACCACTCCGGCCCCTGCATAGTATCCTATTGTGAATATGTACTACAGTTTCTTTAGCCACTCATCTGTTGTCTGGCATTTGGGTTGTTTCCAGATTCTGGCTATTGTAAACAGCGCTGCAATAAATATAGGTGTGCAAAAGGCAATTTTGTATTGTGTTTTTGTGTTCCTAAGGTATATCCCTAGGTGTGGTATAGCTGGATCATATGGGAGCTCAATTTCCAGGTTTTTGAGGAATCTCAATATTGTTTTCCATAAAGGCTGGACTAGATGACATTCCCACCAGCAGTAAATGAGAGTTCCTTTCTCCCCACAGCCCCTCCAGCACTGACTGCTGTTTTCTTTGTATGTGTGCCAGTTTCTGTGGTGTGAGATGGTACCTCATTGTTGTTTAGATTTGCATCTCCATGATGATTAATGATGTGGAACATTTTTCATGTGTCTTTTGGCCATTTGTAGTTCTTTTTAGAGGAATTGTCTGTTAATTTCTTCTCCCTAATTTTTGATGGGGTTAGAATATTTTCTTGTTAAATTCTGTCACTATCTTGTATATCTAGATATTAGTCCATTATCTGATGGGTTTTGGGTGAATAGTTTCTCCCATTCTGTGGATGGCCTTTGTATCCTATTCACTGTTTCCTTTGAAGTGCAGATGCTTCTCAGTTTAATATAGTCCCACTTGTTTATCTCTGCTTCCACTTGTTTGGAGTGTGCTGCTTTCTCCTTGAAGATGCCTTTGTTCTTAATGACATGGAGTGTTTTTACCTATGTGTTCCTCTATATATCTTAGGGTTCTGGGTCTGATATCAAGTTCCTTAATGCATTTGTATTTGACCTTTGTGCTTGGTGTTAGATGAAAGTTCAAGTTCACATTTTTGCATGTGGCTGAGCAGTTGTCCAAACACCATTTGTTGAATAGGCTTTCCTTGCTCCATTTTGCATTTCTTGTCCCACTACATTATATTCTGATACAAATAACTGTATCAAAATAAATACACAGCATATTGTTGATGTAACTGTGAAAAAGAGTAGTAGGTAATAGAGATCTTAAATATTATTCTCAAATGGTTTTGTAAAGAAGAATGTGAAAGCATTTTTGGGACATTGGTGATGGGAATGTTGCACTGGTGATGGGGGTTGTCATCTTCTATGACTGAAACCCATCCACAATCATCTTTGTAACCAATGTTTTTAAATAAAAATATTAAAAAAATTAAGTAAAAAATTATATGTGTAGATAGTCCTTAAAATAAGTGAGCACATGCTTATAATAGTAATAAGACTTATCTTCATTGAGATGAAGATGCGAATAATGCATGGGAATAGTCAGTACATACAAGAGAACAAATTAATGGAAGGTTTTGATTTCAGATAGATGGGGGTTTGAGTCAAAGTAAAAATGTGGTAATAGTAGTCCCTAATACAATTTAGTGGAGAGTGGGGAGATAGAAAAAAGAATTCATAAGCAGCAATTGCATCAATTTAGAAGTATTGCACACACACACACACACACACACACGCACACACACACACACACACACACACACACAACCAAATCAATGAATTAACAAACCAAATTCAAGATACCTAAAAATGTATTGGGTTCCTACTTTTTCCTTCTCCCACCAACAAGTACATAAGAATAATATACTATTGGGAAAAATATTGATAAGATTTTATCACATTAATAGATTAATGAAGAAAATCTCAAAGATTAGTTAAATAAAAAATAGAAAAGTTCTAAAAGTACAGTTGGGTATATAACAAATGTTCAAAGGTAGTAAAACCAAAGAGCATGAGAATTGGTCTTCAGGAGGAAGCTCATCACTTTGGGGGCCTGGGATAGGCAAGGGTAAGTAAACTGTAAAAGGTAGTCACTATGGAGGACATAGTGCTGAAAGGAGGTAAAATGCTATTCATGATACCCTTCTTACCTCCTAAATGTATATTTTATATTATTATACATAAAATATAACATGTATATGTAAATACATATTATTCATATATACTGATGGAAGAGTAAGGGAAGTAGAAGCCTGATAAATTTAGGTCATGAGTGGGGTTGTTAATTCATTGATTTGTTTTTTGTTTTGCATGTGTGTTTTTCTTCTAAATTGATGCAATTTTCAGCTTGTAATTTTTTCTTATTTACAATTTATTTTTATTTGGTTTAATTATTTTACTAAAATAAGTGGCAATATTATCAGCCCTTTTTTTCTCTGAAGTAGTTCATATGCAACAATGTTAGAAAAGTATTCCAAGATATTTGATAGAAATTATCTGTAAAGCTTGTTTACTTAATAGATGTGTTTTTGAATGGGGAAAAGGAAGAACCCGGCAGCACTCAGGGGTTACTCCTGGCTCCATGCTCAGAAATAGCTTCTGGCAGGCTCAGGGAACCATATGGGATGCCGGGATTCAAACCAATGACCTTCTGCATGAAAGGCAAATGCCTTACCTCCATGCTATCTCTTCGGCCCAGAAAATATTTAATTTTCTATGTATGCTTCATTTTTTAAAATATTTTCAAGATGCTTCAGGCTTTCTATTCAAATGTTCACAAGTATTTTTCCTAATAAATACAGTATCTTTCCAGACTTTCAAACTTACTGACAAAAAGATGACCATATGTGTTTTAATGTTTGCTTTGTGAATGATTAAATAGCTTTTCATTCTTAGATACATGTGCCATCTTTCTGTAGGTCTACTTTGGATTCATTTGCCATTATTTTTTTTAACTTTGTAAGTTGGACCTAGTTTATATTTTTCTGCCTTCTTGACAATAAACAATTTCTATGCTTGCTGTTCTGACCATATGCATGTAATTTTGGAGATATTGTTTTATTTATATTTCAGTTACATTGTTGAATTTCCATTATAGTTTCTTCTTTGCATTCTACATAATAAATTTCAGACATTAAAAGATTTATTTTTCAAAAAGGTGATTTTCTTTTTCTGACTATGACTTTTGTGGAGAATGTAGTACTTTGAGGAATCTGACTTTTTCAGGATGCTTAACTCAAGTGCCTTAAAATTCTATCCTAAATCTATGACTTCCTATTGAGTGTGCCCTTTGTTTGGTACTTGCTGTATTACAAGGCAATTCACAGTAGTGATAGTTGATCATTTAATTTTTAGTTGTTTATTCATTTTGAACCTAAATGGTCCTTTGATTTCCTGTAAACTAAACTTACATATTTTAAATGCTATATATATATAGCAGAAACTCTTCAGACTAACAGAAATGCCAGAAATGACAGTTTGAGGATGGGTGTTTATTTACATGTTACTATTTGAGAGAGTGTAGTAGTATAGCATTTTATCCACCACTAGCTCATTTATTTAGTAAATAAAATTTTCCTGCATGTATTGATCTATCAATGATATCTTTCCTACAGAGGACTATATCTGTTTCATCAATAACTGGTAATTATAAATATCTGTCAATATAAACATAAAATATCTTGTACTCCAGGTCTGGGTGTCACTCCCTAATGTCTAATGTCTGATATCTCTTTATGAATATCACATTAGATGAAGTAAAAGCATAAAAGCAAGTAGCTCTAAGAAAATTAATATTGCATAGAATATATTAGTATTAAATAGAAAAAATAACTTAAGAAAAAGTCAGCATACCAATAAAGTACCATCTGTGATAGAAGGGAACAGAAAGCAAAAAATAAATTATTAAACATAATGATCAGGCCTAAATACCAAACCCAAAGTCAACAACAACAGAATCAAAATCTACAACAACTTATATACAAAGGGGGCCTGTTACACTAACAGTTCAGCGGGCAATTGGGGGAATTATGAGATGCATGCTGGAATGGGGGGTGAAAGGAGGTCAACACAGGTGGTGGGAAATTACCCTAATTCACTGTCACTATATACCTTAAATATAACTGAGAAAGACTTGTAATGCACATGGGACTCAATAAAAAATATTAAAAAATAATAAAAAGTAAAAAAATGTATCACAAGACACAAAATGTATCTAGGACCAAAACATTCCAATTGCCAACATATTGGGTTGAATATCATAGTAAAATAAAATGAACCTACATTTAATCCTAAATAAATTCTAACATATATTATATAAACAAAAACATTAGCTCTGGGTAAATGTGTAATAAAAATTATCATGAGACATAATAAAGAACAATTTCTTTTGTGTGTGAGAAAGTGAAAAGATAAAAGTTAACAGAATAGTCAAAGAAATCTGTAGTGCAAGAGAGAGATGAAAAAGAATCACTTCCAATACATCCTATGACTAAAAAGAGTGAAATTTTCTAAAAGGAAATGGAACAATGTTATGAAAAGATTTCACTGGCCAACAAATAGAATTCAATAAAAATTTGAAATGAACATCATAACCTTAGTAAGGTACCATATTACAATTTAGACTGAAGTTAAAAATATGTGATGACAAGATGTGAGGAAAAAGGACACTTATAAACATACAAATGTAACTGTGGGTTGGTAAGATATTTAGAGATATTGGGGCCAGAGAGATAGCATGAAGGTAAGGTATTTGCCTTTCATGCAGAAGATCATTGGTTCGAATCTCAGCATCTCATATGGTCCCCTGAGCCTGCCAGGAGCAATTTCTGAGTGTGGAGCCAGGAGTAACCCGTGAGCACTGCTGGGTGTGACCCAAAAACCAAAAACCAAAAACCCCCCATAAAAGAGAGATATTTAGAAATAGAAATTGACTATTACCTAATTAAGTAGACAACTTTTTATGAATATATGCAACATATATTCAACCTAGGAATTTCTGGATATGAAGTCTATATGTAATATTATGTATGTACATGCCAAGATGTTTATTGCTAAGCACTTGAATCAGGAGAAAATTTAGGTAAAGTGATCATCATCAATAGTATGAATAAGCAAATTGTGAAAAATAATAAGGTGGATTACATTCAAGTGATGGAAATGAATGAATTGAGTTAGAGCATTTGGGTTATTATAGATAAATATTTCAATATATGTAAAAATAGGAAACAACACCCAAACATTTTTCAGGATATATAAACAGATATAGATATTATAAAGTTATCCAGGGAAATGATAAAACTTTATTTTATAACATTTATTTTTGGGTTTGAGGAATGATATAACTTGAAATATTCATAGGCCATTTTAACTATATTTACATCTTAATTCTTCATAATTTTTTATAAATATTTATTTTTTTGTTTGAATGTATAATTCATTTCATTTAAGAAAATTCTTTAGGAGTTGTTTGGAGATAGAGTAGAGAAGTTAAGATACTTGCCTTGCATATGGCCAACCCAGGTTTAATCTGAAGAAATGCATATGATCCCCTGAGCATCATCAGGATTCATTCCAGAGCATAAACCTAGGGATAATGAATAATGAAGTATTGTTGGGTGTAGACAATCACTGCTCCTATCCTTCAAAATAAGGAGAAAGAGACATTCCCCTAATGACTAAAATCAACTCTATTGCAGTCTGCCTATTGTGTATATTCACTTATCCTGCATGCTACTTATTTAATTTACTATTAAAATATCATTGTTGTTTTCAGTCCACACCTTGCTTTGCTCAGGAATTATTTCTGGATATTCCTAGCTGTGTTAGGGGGACCTTATATATTGTTGGGTCAGCTGAGTCAGGCAGGTGATTGCAAGGCAAGCACACTACAATTTATGCTGTCTGTCTGGCTTAGGTGATACTTATTTAAGAAACAACAAATCAAGATATAACTATTTTATTAGTTAACCTCAAACACCAGACATACAAATTCTTATATTCCTATAGTATTGGGCATATTCTGTGCATGCACATATATGAGGTGATTGGGTGGTGAGGGAGACTGAGGAACAAACTTGTAAAAAAGAACAGAGGTGGAGGGAGGACAATTCGGTGATGGGAACTCCCCTGTTTTTATGTTAATATGTACCTAAAATATTATCATCAATGATATGTAAGCCACTATGATTAAAATAAATATTATATGTAAAAAAGAGCAAGCTATGAATTAAACACTAATTTTGTTTATAAAAGATGCAAAATATTCATACATATCACATTTAGTTTGCATTGCCAACTGTTTTTCTTTCTCTCTGACTTTTTCTCTTTATTTTCTGTCCCTGCTTCATTAATGCAATAATTGTCAAATATATCTCAACTTTCTTTTCTTGTCAAAATTATTGCTGGAGTCTACAATAACTTGGAGGGAAAATACTCAAAATTCTTCTTTCATTAAGTCTTTAAATTAAATACTATATAAATATAAACATAAAATGACATATGACTGGTCTGCAATTTATATATATTTTCTTCATTGTCAGATCAATTATCTTTTCAGTGTCTCCTCTAATGCAGATTTTGAAAATCCATTTATTGAACAAAAAAAGCTATACAGCAAAAAGCATGAATATCTCTATTTTTTTCAAGGATAGAACTGATTGTAATTCAGCTCGGAACCTTTGTAAAGATTAGCTCTATTCCTGAAGCTACAATTTTCACAGCAAATGCTTTCTTATTCCTAAGAATAATTTATCCAACTTCTGTTACAAATGTATTTCTTTTTTTATATGTGTACCCAGGGCTTAGCAAAGGCATTTATTATCAGTTATTGTATCTCCATTGAAATTCTTTAAAGAAATACTTGATTCTAATTATTTTATATGTGATGTCCAATGTGTTAAATTGCACTTTTTGTGTAAAACTTTTTCATCTCAGGTTACAGAGCTGGTTGGGCACTTGCCTTGCATGTGGCAGACTTAGTTTTGATCTTCAGCATCTCATATGGTCCCACAGTGTCCCCCCCACCCCAGTGATCCTTGAGTTTAGAAGCTATAAGTAAACCCTGAATATTAAAAACCAACTTGTTTAGTCAGTGAGTACTTGGGGCTTAGAAAGATCAATATTCACAGCCTACATAGAGGTATGAATTAATATTTTGGGGAGGCTTGGGTGACACCCAATTCTCACCCAAGGCTGGGAATCAAGATGGGACTGCACATGCAAGACAACTGCCTTAAGTGCTGTGTTATCCCTCTGAACTTTGGAATTATTTTTTTTAGTGGAGGTAGTTAATGAGTTTCTATATTGCTCTTCCAATTTTACTTGGAACTCGTCTATAGGAAATGAGTTGAATTTTTTATTTCTATAGTTGGTATAACTTAGAATGATGGTCTCAGGGGTCCTCAAGCTTTTTAAACAGGGGGCCAGTGCACTGTCCCTC
Organism: Suncus etruscus; assembly: GCF_024139225.1. Lineage (NCBI taxonomy): Eukaryota > Metazoa > Chordata > Mammalia > Eulipotyphla > Soricidae > Suncus > Suncus etruscus. The sequence goes on from NC_064849.1 coordinate 60,173,830, forward strand.
AGACCATTGGAGGGTCTGACTATAGTAAAAACAAAACTTGTGAACGAATTCTTATGCACACTGCATATATCTTATTTTGCAATGAAGAAACAAAACAGATACAAATACAATATGTGGTCCGCGGGCCATAGTTTGAGGACCACTGGATATTAGTATATTCCTCAATCTTTTAACACCCTTGAACATGCATGTCCTACATACCATTTCAAAGATGAGAAATTATAACCAAGATGGTAGATCAATGTGCTTTTAGGTGTACTGTTTTCTTTATTATTTAAATATTTTCATCACTTTAAGTTTTTTATTTTATTTTTTTGAAACCATTATGATTTCCAAAGTCCTTCATAGTTGGATTTCAGGCACACAGTGACAGTGAATCAGGGCCATTCCCACCACCAGTGTTGATTTCCCTCTTCACCAGTGTTCCCAGCGTGCATTCTTTAATACCACTCTTTGACCCCTGGCCTGCCAGTGTAACAGGCCCATTTTAAGTTTAGATTGTTATAGTTTGAGTCTCTTGATTTTACTGTAGTTCACATTGGCTTGAATGGTTTTCAGGATGTAGATAATGGCATTCTCTCATATTCCTTTCCTAGTCTTTGTTCCTGCTGGAACTTCCAAGCCTTGGTGCCAGTACCCATAGGTGTTACCTGGTAGTCTTAGTGCTGGGGACAAGAGTAGCTTCTTCAAATTATATTTCTTGGGTTTATCCCAATAACTATATTACCAAAATTTACTGCCATGGAAGCAGGAGTTGGGGTGGGGTAACCTTCTTGGTCTACCTTGCTGCTTCAATACCACATGATCCTCAGGCACCAAGATAGGAACAATGCCAGGTGTGAAACCCTAGTTCCTCCAAAAATTATTGTAATATAGTTGTTGTTTATCTGTTTGCTCAGGTCCAAAATTCATTTCCCATTAAAAATGGAATCTATTTCTTCTTGGTCCTATCTCTTAAAAATAAAAATACACTAGCCCTGATATGTTTTAAAAAATATAAGGAATTTTGGGGCCCCAAGTGGTGGCACAGCAGTAGGGCATTTTCCTTGCATGCTGCTGATCTAGGATGGACTGTGGTTCAATCCCCTGGAGTCCCATATGGTGCCCCAAGCCAGAAAAGATTTCTGAGCACATAGCTAGAGTAACCACTGAGGGTTACTGGGTGTGGCCCAAAAACTCTCCCCCCCCAAGTAAACAAATTATATATATAGGGAATTTATATCTACAATACAAATTAAAGATTTGTTAAAAATTCAAAAATATTCTTGAGAATAAACCCATAGTGAATGAAAAAGAAATCAAATTAGAGATAAATGATCTCTCTTATGTAATGCTCAATTTTAAATTACTAATTGCTGAATACTTTATTCACCAACTACTCTTCACTGTACATGTGTTACTTTCATATTGTTTTCTTGATTTTTAAAATATATGCCTTAATTAGAGTACCTTTTCATTGTTTGTTTGGTAATTTTAGACAAATGATATCCAGACTTTTGCTTTTGGCAACTGTCAAACCCAGAAAGTCTAAAGTGATTTACAGCTCTGAGTATTCTGTACTTCTCTAGTTTCTATTTATAGCACCCTTAGTAGAGAAAACTTTGCTATGACAGACTCTGTTTATAGGGCTAGAGAAACAATGCAATGGGTAGGGTATTAGTTTTGCAAATGACTGACTTGGATTGATCTCTGGTACCCCAAATGATCTTCCTGAACCACAAAAGGAGTGGTCCTTTAAGACCAGAGTGATATTACAGTAGGAAGAGTATGTGCCTTGCTTGTGGCTGACCCAGGTTCGATGCCAGGCATTCCATATGGGTCCCTGAGTCTGCCAGGAGTAATTCTGAAGTGCAGAACTGGGAGTGACCACTGAGAAACACTTGTTCTGGCCAAAGAGGAAACATTGGTTCTTAAAATCAGTACAAGGTTTCAGCATTGAATGAGTCCTGGTGGGTGTGGCCAAAATCCCAAAACAACAAAAAAAGAATTCCATTTATGCCATTGTACTTATTTTAGACTTTTTTTGATTTTGATCTAAGTTAGCAATAAATTTACAAATACAACAGTCTTCAACCACCAGTCTGCAGACCACTGCCCATCCATAGGTATAAAAAGTTAAAAATAATTGATCAAGCATGATCACATTACCTAATTTGAAGCTCTACTACAAGGCCAAAGCGATCAAAACAGCATGGTATTGGAACAAAGACAGGTTTTCAAACTAATGGGTCAGAATAGAATATTTAGTGGCAAATCTTCAGTATATGGTCAACTAATCTTTGAGAAAAGAGCCAAAAATTTGAAATGGAAAAAGGAAATATCTTCAACAAATGGTTTTGGAACAATTGGATAACCGCTTGTAAGAAATTAAATATTGATCCATATCTTACACCTTACACAAAAGTCAATTTAATATAGATTAAAGGCCTTGGGATTAGACCCTCATCTATAAAGTTCATTGAAGAAAACATAGGCAGAACAGAACATAAACCTCCAAAACTTAAACCTCAAAGAAGTCTTGGATAATGGGATGCTAATAGCACAAGCTATAGCATCAAACTTAAATAAATGGGACAACATAAAACCATAAAGTTTCTGTATGAAAAACACAAAAAACAAAAACACAAGTCATGGGCTAAAATTGGAAGATAGCTAATAGATCGGGAGAAAATTTTTGCACTCAACACATCAGATAAAGGTCTGATTTCTAGGATAAACAAAGTATTTTCAAAGGTTAACTCCACAAAACCTAAAAACCCCATCAAAAATGGGGAGAGAAAATGAACAAACACTTATCTGAGGAAAACCAACAGATAGTCAACAGACACATGAAAAAGCATTCATCACTTATCATTAAGAAAATTCAAATCAAGTTTTTGGGTCACACCCAACAGCACTCAGGGGTTACTCCTGGCTCTATGCTCAGAAATTGCTCCTGGCTCTACGCTCAAAAATTGCTCCTGGTAAGCTCAGGGGGCCATACAGGATGCCGGGATTCAAATCACTGTCCTTCTACATGCAAGGCAAACACCTTATCTTCATGCTATCTCCGGCCCCTACACATATTTTTAAAGTACTGGGAGCAATCTCTGTTGGTTGGAATATGAGCAGATAGAAACTCTTATCCACTGCTGGTGGGAATGCTGCCTGATCCAGCCCTGTGGAAATCAGTATTAAAAGTTCTCACTAAACTCAAAATTGAGCAGTCATATTGTTCTCAGTAATCTCTCTTTTGGATACCTATGCCCAGGACAGAATAACATTAATCCAAAAGAATGCATGTACACCACTATTCATTGAAACATACAGTAAGCCTTGGAATCAACCTACATGCCCAACAGCAAATGAGTGGCTCATAAAAATGTGGTATATATATACAATGGGATACTACGTAGCTGTAAGGAATGATGCAATCATGCAATTTGCAGCAACATGGATGGAACTAGAAGATATTATGTTAAATGAAGTAAGCCAGAAGAAGAATAAATACAGAATGATATTATTTATAGATGATATTTAGAATAACTGCATGATGAAACACCTTAGCCTAAATGGTAGTTGTCTCGACACTATTGTCTCCAGTGTATATCAAGGAGAAAGAAACAAACTGAATAGAATAGAAGAAACACAAAAGCCTATATTCTCTCTTATACTTCAAAGAGACTTGCAGCAATGGATATAGCTGTTTAGATTGAGCAGGTGCTCAATCAAGTGTTTTTATAGAGGTCTATAAATATGTTTTAATGTTTTATCCACAGAAATAGGTGCAGAATGTGTTTGGAAACAATGGACTCTCACTACACTGTTCACTTTAAGAAGGCTTTAGTGTTTTAATTTTAATATGTCTATAGAAACTCTTTAATCTTTTTGTTCACAGTGGTTCTTGGAGACATATTCGGTCACCCTAGTTCGGCATTACAGTGCTATGTTATATTAGACTCCAAATACAGTGTTCATTATGATAGTGTTTTGATACTATTGTAATTTATTCATTTTCCATTTGATTATGCCTGCTAATATAATCTAATGTTTATGTGTATAGATACCCTTGGAACAGGCAACTGTATGCCATAGATTCTTGGCTATAGTGCTCATTCACTGAATATGTTCTTGCAATTTACTTTCAATTCAAGCTAGTTTACTATTATATCAGAATGCCCATGTTTTCAGTTTGCTTTCAGAAAAGGAACATGGATGCTCAAGACCAGTTAGTTAATACTTTATGGTGTAGACTCCTTTTACTGTGCTTATTACCAAATTACTTACTTTTCTGGACTTGAAAATTATGATTGTTTTATGAATTCTTTATGGACAAACTAATCCAGAACAAAGTTTACAACCAAAGTTCACAGTCACTAATGATGATTTGCCGAGGAATTGAGAAACCTTTATATCCAATTTTCTGGCTTTATATTATTTAAGCACTCTGATCCATTCCACCTCAGTCAGTTTTTCAACTGCAATCTATGAATCGATCTTCAATGACTGTGTGTGTGTGTGTGTGTGAGAGAGAGAGAGAGAGTGTGTGTGTGGTGGACACCTCTATGTCTGTCTAATATCCATCTGTATTGTACATATGCCTTTGTTTTATATAGTTCTTTTCCCTGTTATTTAGAACCCTTTTTCCCTCTCCCCTGCTTACCACTTTACAAATCCTTTTCTATCCTTTTCTACTCTGCCATCCCTGATCTGTTATTTCTCCCTATTTAACCCCTTTTACTCTCAGGTCTTAACTACACAGGAACCAGAAGGTTCCCCCCATCGAACCAGCTGCTAATGAGCTCCCAAAGAGAAAAGACAGCTTCCCAGACCACTTTGCTTCAGCCCAGGAAGAAGCTGCCGCCCCCACTGCTGATGGTTTGCACTCTGTGGCCCCTTTTCTCCTCTTCCCTTTGCTGTTGAATGTTGTTTACTATCGAATTCTCCTTTTAAAAGACACTCAGCTTGAGGACATTTCCTGATCTGTGACTGCTGGGAACCTTTTTTTCAGACTCCACAAGAGCATGTCGCAGGCTAAAGCTGTCCTCTAGATTTTATACCCCTTCCAAGACTACTTCAAAAGACTTAAAGGAGTTATGTATTTTTCCTTTTTATATTTCTTTAGTTGTGTTTCCTTAATAGGTATAATTCATATTGTTTATTTCCTTAAGTAGATAGAGTTTCCCCCATCTACCTAAGTATTTGCTTTTTTGGATTTTTTTCCATAGGAAATTCTAGTAGATAAGTTTCTCTCAGAGTCTGAGCTCAGGTTAGAACCAGGTTATATAGATTGTTTAGCTTGTTATTTTATCCCTTTATGCATCAGTATTATCATGTGGCATTGTTCCTTTTTGCATAGGCACATTAAAATGGGGAAATCTTATGTATAGAAAGAAGTTCTTATATAATAGAGAAAGAACTTCATAAAATTTATATTTCAGCAGGCCATTTCACCTTGAATATTTTCTTTTTTTAATATAATTTTTATTTTAATCATAGTGGCTTACATATTGTTGACAATAATATTTTAGGTACATATTTACATAAAATCAGGGGGATTCCCATCACCGATTTGTCCTCCCTACACCTCCGTTTTCGTCCTACCTCCCATATCCTCTTCCCTCACCCCCGGGGCTGCTAGAAAATGTGGTCCCCTCTGTACCTAGTTTACTACTTAGTAGTCTTGCACCTGTTTGGTCTTGGTGCCTCCCTTATTTCCCCCTCTAACTGGGATGCAGGACTAGATAGTTCAAGTTATGTGGTTTTGTTTGAAGAAGAGAAAAGTAATAAACTGAGGTAAAAGTCTAATACACCAAAAATGGGCAGAATCCTTCTAGATGCATTCATTCATCATAGGTTTGAGAGACAAAGGAGAAAAATAAGGTGAAACACCACAACAGTACAAAAAGAAGTGTCAAATATCCAGTGAGCACTCCAACAATAACAACGATAAGCACCACAAAAAAAGTCATAGCAGGGCACATAAAGAAAGAAAAGAAAAGAAGGAAAAAACATAAATATAAATGGGGACAACAACTTCAATAACCACACCAAAACAAAGAAATCAACAAGAAGTAGATAGGTAAATAAAAAAATAATAATAAAATGAAGATAAAAAATAAAAAATGTTTTGTGCTTTTTGCCTTTTTTTTCCTTCCTGCACTGGCACAGTAAATATTGGGGTCATTCGAAAAGGAATTCACTTGGCCTAAGAGATATGGGGTTTCTCCACCCTTGGAGTATATTGTCATGGGATTAACTATAGACTCCGTTCAGGTTCATTTACTCTCCCCTTGGTGCTTTCGTGGTGTTTGGAAGACTTCTGCTCCTTCCTGGGTGATAAAATCAGACCTCTGTATCTAGAGATCTCAGGATCTGCACAGGTCCTGGAGTGGGACTTATGATGAAGTCTTTGTAGTTCTAGAAGTTCTGTTCCCTCAGTGTCATTTTAATCCATTTTCTGTGGTTGGTGATTTTGTTCTTGCACTGATCCTAGGATGGAACCTAGGATAGCATCTTTCATTGTGTTTCCAGAAGCCCCATTCCGTTGCAATTGTCTCAGCCAGACCTTTGGAACTGGGGATCATGGTTGTTGTGCAGGTTGTAATTCAAACCCTAGACTAGGGCTTTTTTTATTTGCCCCAACATATATACAGTCCAGTCATGGTTCTAGTAGCCAGTCATCTGTAAATCGCGATCTTGGGTTTTGGACCAACCAAAGGGTGACAAGTCTTCTGATTTTGTCTTATCGTTAGTTTGTAAGGTAGAATAATCTGCTCTTAGGTCAAGTTGTTTCCATTTTCCTCGTTGTCAGGATATCATATTAGAGCTGGCACTTGTTGGTGGCCCAGCAGTATTAAGGATGTCCCAGATGGGATTTGTTTCCTGTAGCTGTTGTGAAGAACTTTGTCGTTTCTATGTCTGGGATGCAGGGTTCAAGGCTGGACAAATGGTGTCTAATCACCTGGGGTCTAAGTTGGGTCCGCATGACATATTTTCAAGGTGGGGGATATCCCTGTATTGTAAACAAGTGTGAGTTCTTATCCATAGTAGATAAGAGCTTGTTTTTATATGTAGGATTTCCCCTTTTATTAGTGTGCCTTTGCAGGGAGAAATGGTGCTACATTATATTGTCGGTGCATTTGGGGGTGGACAGAGGGGAAAACAGAAATAGGTCACACACCCAAAAAAGATAAAAATAGAAATAAAATATATGCGCTCACCTATGTATATGTAGAACAAACATTTTAAAAAAGTGCATTAACAAAGTAATTAAAGGAACAAAGTGATGCAAGTGACTACTTTACTTTTGGGGAAAAGCAGGTAAGGAGGTGGTGTAATATAGGTCTTATTCTTATGTTGGAAGTTTAGGTTTCCCCATTGTCTTTTGGGATTTTCTTGTGGTGTGTGGGTTCCCAGGCACAGTCCCTGACCTTCTTGAGATTGGTAAAAGATTTGTGGCAGGGAGGTCTTGGAAGAGCTCTTGCATTGGGGATACTTTTAGAGCTAAGTCCGTTTTCAAGTAACAGTCTATGTTAGGGGGAGTTGGTAGGGAGGGCCGCGCAGCATGAGTCTGCAGGGGAGTTGGTTGCCTTTTCGTGCAGGGGACGAGGTGTGGGTTTGACTGGGTGTCCCATCGCTTGGGTGCTGGGTATGGTTCATTGAGATAGGAGGTCAGTCTTGATGCCTAATGGATTAAGAACTGAGGGTGAAGAGTTTTAATACGGTGGGAGGTCTGGGTGGGATTGAGGGGTGAAGGGATAGTTGGATTTTCGAAGGGGGGATAGGGGAAAGTATATGGAAGGGGTAGGAAGGAAGAAAAGAGAAAACACATTAGAAAGAAAGGGAGAAGAGGAAAGAAAAAAGGAAAAGAGAAGAAAAGAAAAAATAAAAAAGAAAGTAGTGAGAAGAGAGGAGAAAATAGCAAGGGAATGCTAGTTTGCTTGAATGTGTTAGATGAGTATGGCCTGTAGTATAAGTCTGTACGTCACAGTTGCTGCTTCGGTGGTCTGACTGGTCACATGCTTCAAATCCTAAAAGAAGGTATAACCTAGAGATAAAGTGTACGTTAAAGAGTTTTCTCGGGACATTCTCATAGTGCAAGCTGGGTATGGGTAATAAGGAAGTATTACCATTCTAAACTCAAACACATTCAGTGCTTAGTATAGCACATCAAAGGTATATCTTGTTCTTTACAGTAAGTTCTCTGAAAACATAACATAATTACAAGATACACACAAAATTAAATATAACAGCATGATGCAACTATTCAGTACTGCATACAGTGCATTATTTATAAGACACCACAAGGACACAATTCTTATAAATTAACATGGATTATTGTTCTCAAGTTTGTGCTATTTATACCTGTTAGTGATAGTGATCATCAACTTTTTTTAAGGTTTGGAGTCAAAGGAGCACTGTAAAAACAATGTTAATGTGATAATTATTGTTTGCATGGGCCCACCAAAGTATGGGGGTCGTGGAAAGGAAAAACTTTGGCCTAAGTACAAGAAGATCCTACCCCTGAAGTTTCCTGACAGAAGACCATTTCTAGGCTCCAGGCAAACCAGTTTGTCCAATCCCGGCTATTGTCTGCAGTGTCCATACAGTTATATCTTTCACAGTCTCTGTTGTTGATCTCACACCTCTGCATTAAAGGTCCTGGAATCTGTATATACCACATTGAAATCCAGATGGTGTGGAGTGGCGTCTAATTTCATCTAACAATTAACAAGCAATGCAGAAAGCCCTGTCCAGTATGCAAGTCATTGTTGTTGTTTAAATCTTCTCAGTGTTAAGGGAAGACTCTTTTGAGTAAATCGATATCAGAGCAGCAGTAAGGTCTTCCTCAGTAGAGGATTGCTTCCAGGTGATGTCATAAGCAACATTGAATATTTCATAGAAGGCTTCCCTGGTTCACACCCTGAATATTTTTACCCTGAATATTTGTCATAGTGACTTGACTTAGGCCTCAATTGATCAAACATCTATCTTTCACCCTGATCATTGGATCCAATCTTTGGATCTGGCACAGTTTTCTGCACCAGCACCAGCACCAGCAATTGAACATCTACCATGGAGGTCTTAATGCTGCCATGGCACTGACTTGTTCCAGGGTAGGTTTATATGTCACCCTACTGACTTGGAAACAGCAACAGCTTGCTTTCAAGGTAGCTTTCTCTGACTCACCACCTCACAGTGAGATGAAACCAGAAGATGCTACATTATACGCTAGCTTTGACATAAGATCTGTGCAAAAATCAAGATCTCTAATATCAGAAGTCTGACTGTGACAACCTTGATTGAGAACTTTTCCTGGGACCATGAAGAAAGAATTTGGGGTTAGACAACTTAGTATGACCGAAACCTGTAGTTGGGCTTATGACATGATACATCATGGGTAGGGACAGCCATTTTTAGGCCAATGATTTTCCTTTCTATTTTCCCCAACTTTAGCAGCACTTATGCAAAAATCTGCCATTCAACTTTCTAAATATTTTTAGATAGGGGATACTGCCTTTTTCATAGAGTCTTGGGACATGTATTACTTTATTTTACCTCATATTTCTCCATTTTTCTATAAAAATAAGAAGACAAAAAAGTGTTACAGCTTTTTTAGAATTTGTCCAGCAGGCCTTCTGGTCTTTACGGGAAGGCCCCCCTCCCCCCAAATAAAAGAAGACAAAAAGAAGAAAGGATGGGGGCCAGGGGCCAAGTGGTCTCAGGTAAATTGATGGAGATAAAAAAATGGACAGAACTAAAAGTATTCTTACTTGGTAGAAAACTCCAAAGGTGTAGGTTGTGAAAACCCTTATATAAACCAATTTTGGAACAAGGCAGGGTAGACGTGTACTCCTTGGGCCTAAGCACATGATGCTCACATGCACATGTTGTTTTATCTCCCCTCTTGAGATGTTTACTTCCCTAGATTCCTTTGTAAACTCTGGTACATGTTTCTGGGCTTCTCTCCAGCTTTTCAGAAGCCCACTCTCTTTCTTATTCTCTCCCTCCTCTTTCTCATTACATTAGGATAAAAACCATTTTTAGTTTTTTGCTTGTTTTCTCCTGAAATTATTTTCTGTGAGGGAAGGCAATGTACCTGAAAAGTCTGGGAAATATCTAGGGACTGACTCTACTTTCCTGCAGAGAGCACTATCTCACTCCAGTCTGAGTCCACAGCTTCATGAGAAATTGGGTGGCAGAAATCAATTTCATGCTGGGAAGACCAAGTGGATGTCAGATGCAGCTTGATGTCTGTCTAGTGGGGCTGATTAGACTTGAGATTTATGCTGTGCTGGGACTCATCTCAACTTTATTGGTCCAAGATCTTTCAGCTATACTTGGGTGGCAGAGGTAGAGAGAAGAGAAAGCAACATATTTCTTTCTGCTGCCTCTCTCCTCCTCAATTCATGCAAGTCACTTGGGGACTTTTACTGGTCTAGATGTCAAGGTTTGTACCTGGGAGTTTTGCATATTGGACATGAGCTTCAGCCAATAGAGCCAGTTCTCTGTAAGGTCAGTATGACTATCTATCATAGGCATCAAGTCAATGCCTGTGAGAGAGCTAGATTGTTCCAGGGTCTTATCTTATTTTAACTGGGTTATTATCCACACACATCTTTGGGATTGAGAAAACTCAGAAGTGATGCTGGTGGTGGTCCCCAGGTACAGGGGGATGAGAGAGGTTGACATCTGATAAGTAATCTGCTGCCTTCTTTCTCTCTTTTTTTCCTTCATCACCTAGGAATGGTTGGCAGATCTAGGAACAATAAAGTCTGACTTAAACCCACACTCAGCATGTGCCTCAAGACCCACAAGTCTGACTAGGCATCCATCAAGCTGCTTATGACATCCACTTGGTCTTCCAAGCATAGGAGTTGATCCTTGTGATCAAATTTCTCTTGAACCCTGGAGTAAGGCATTGATGTTTACACAAAGGAGAGTCATTCCTATATCTTATCCAGACCTTTAATGACTTTCACCTTCCCTCACAGAAAAGAATTGTAGAAGGAGATAAGTAGTGAAGTAATATCTTGATTTATTCTTAGTCACTGAGGAAGGGATGGAAAGGATTAGAATGGGAGTGAATAACATGCTCAGGTCTTCCCCAGAGGTGGAGAGAACCCTGGATATAAACCAGCATGAAAGTGGAAAAGTAAAGATCTCAAGATGGGTTATATTTGGTGACATGTGCATGGAAGCACCATGTCACCACCTCTCTTTTATTTTATGTTGGCTTACATAGGGTTTCTCACAACTTATACAATTTGGGATTTTCTGTCTACATAAGATCCTGTTGTGGTTGCTGTAAATAAGAGTTGGGGTCAGTTGTTCTTCTTTGACCTTTATTTTCTGGCTTTTGTTTCTGCTGGAGTGTCTCTTATTAGGACTTAGTTCCAGTATCCACAAGGTAGCCTTTGAACTAGAGACAAGAGTAACTTCTTCAGTTTCCATTTCTTGGCTTTACTCTGTACCAAGAACTTTTTTTTATTACATCCTGTTAAGGGTCTGAGAAAACCCACCGCCTCAAATAAAGACTATGAAACATTAGGAAATGCAAAAGCAAGCAGGTTTATTGATTTCAGTTAGCCTCCAACTCTGCAATGCAGACTGAAACTGGAAGCCTCGGCAAGGAAGCCCTGGGCAATTTAGGGAAGTGTCTTTTATAGGTTTAAGGAACCTTAGAGGAGGGTCTATATGGAAAGTATGCACCAATTCCTAGTCCATGTTCAAGCACAATGTTTAATCAAATGGTGAGTTTGTCCTTTTCAAAAAGATGAGAACTTTAGGAGGGGAGAGTAGTCATTCATTCTTCTACGCAAATATGTCAAGTTCCTCTTAGGAGGGGTGTTGCCTAATGATTTCCAGGGCAGCAGGCTGTTGATATCTCAAAGTGAATCCATTCTTTTGCCCAAATATGTCAAATTCCTCATAGGAGGGGCATTGGCTAATGGTTACCAAGGTAGCAGTCCATTGACATATCAAGGTGAAATTCCAGAGCAAGAGGAAAGACAAATAAACAGGCATCTATGTCTGATCAACTATCTGAGCTATTTTAATCATCTAATATCTATTTTCATAATTTTCCCTTAACAATCCCAAGAATTCACTGCAATAGGGGCCCCTTACTTATATAAATGCCTGCTTCAGTAGGAATGAAAATACTGAAAACAGAATGGTAAAAAAATATCTGCATTGCTAGAATCTGCTTTATATGAAATTTTCAAATATTTTTTTATTTAATTACTATGATTACAGAGTTAGTTGTTCAGGATTGATTTTCAGTCTTATAATGTACACTATCCTTCATTCAAGAATGTTCCCCACCACCAGTCCCAGGTTTCCTTATCCTCCTCCCTGCCTGCCTTTCGCAGGCATTTGTCTCCTCCTAGTTTCTTTCTCTATTTTTCACAAAAGTTCACCTTTAGCAATGATACATGGCTTTAAAACATAATAGTAGTTTATGATAGTTGATATAAATAACTATTAGTTATTATATGCATAATAGCCAATGTGTTTGTTTCATATTACTTAACTCACTTTAGAATAAAAGCATCTTTATAAGAACTCCAGTCTTTGGGATGGCAAGGAACAGACTACAAGAAACAGGTCTCAGTAAACAAAATGTATGTCTTAATATAACATCTGTTTTGCTTTCATATGTCTTGAAGAAAAATGGACATGTACCTCAATTACACTGGCTGAAAATCAATCAAATGTGTGCCTGCCCCATGTTTGTGACTCCAAGTCCATTTGCCTTTTGGGCCTCTGCACTGACTCTTAACAAACCTACCGTATTTTCCGGCATATAAAACGACTAGGCGTACTAGATGACCCCCTAATTTTGCTGTTAAAGCATAGGTTTAGGCCTATATTCACTGTATCAGACAGAACGTTCCTGTGCTGCAACTGTATGTAGCACAGTGAGCCAATCACAACAAAGGTTCAAAGGTTAGACTTCCTCTCTGACTCTGGCCAATCTGAGCAGGCTTTTGACAGTGTAGATTCGGGTCCAGAACATTGTCTAATTTGCATGCATAAAAAGCCTGCTTGGATTGGCTGAGTTAGAGAGGCTGTCTGAGCAGCCTTGCAGTGATTGGTCCCTTATCATAGGCACCTTTTCTGGCAATTCCCTGGTGGCGTCAGTTAATCTCCCCCACTACATGAACCAAACAACACCCCATCCTCGGACCTTAGCACTGAACCACCAATACGGTTAGCTGGGTTTTGTCAGAAGTGGCCCCCAGATGTCCTGAGTACTGTTTGGGAGCCCCCAAGAAAGAAATTTGGAAACTCTGCGGCCTGATTTTTTGTTTTGTTTTGTTTTGGTTTTGGTTTTGGGGCCACACCCGGCATTGCTCAGGGGTTACTCCTGGCTGTCTGTTCAGAAATAGCTCCTGGCAGGCACGGGGGACCATATGGGACACCGGGAGGGCAAACGCCACTGTCCTATCTCTCCGGGCCCTTTGTTTGGTTTTGCTTAGCGGCATATTGAAACATTTTTGGGGTTATACTCAGTGTATAAGACGACCTCCGATCGGCTGACTTTTATTTTGTTTCAAAAGTTGTCTTATACGCGGGAAAATACGGTATGTCTGTCCTCTTCACTCTTTATTCTGTGCAGTGATTGGCCACCTAACAAATTAAGGTTATGTTCCATAATTAACTTTCATCCCAAATTCTTTACACATGATTATGTTCTATAATAACTTTTGTCCCAAATTCTTTACACAAGTAGCAGTTAATGGGAGTTTTCCAGCCTTAAATTTCTGGAGGCCCTTTCTTGTAGCCCTGTTTAAGCCTTTGTGCATTCCTGGAGCTTTTCCTCTTTGGGATCATTCAGACTTTCTTCTGAAGTATCTCAATGGTTTTTCTGGATCTTGAGATAGGTATTTAGTGTCAAAGGTATTCAGGCTGGTTCAGACACTGTTGTTTTTTTTTTCCCTAAAAACTTTACCAAGATCTCCTATCTTCCTGTTTGCAACAGAATAAGTAATAAGTTGGAGTCTTTCAAGAGTTCAAGATATCATTTTATCTCCTTAAAGACATGTTTTATAAATCTGGATTTGTTTTTATTCCTTTTATCTTATTTACTAACTTTCCAATGACTACAAATTAATTGCAATTGATGTGTCTTCCACCATATCTATACTTTAGAGCAATGCTTAGTATTCCAGGTTTGATTTTTCTGCTAGAGCATGTGAGAATATCCTACTAGAAAGAGAGAGCTTCTAAATATAGTAAGGTTGTTGTGAACATTACTGTGTGTATGTTTTCAAATCATGTTTATACATTTGATAAATATTTATATTTAACATATTTATTATAAAGTCAAAACTAAATACATCTCCAATTTCAAAAAGTTTGATCAGGGATGGAGAATTAAGCTGACCTGGGCTTAATCCCCAAGTTATTCCATATGGCCCCAAGCACTGTCAGGAGTAATTACTGAATCCACTCTGCCCCATGTGATTCCAAAATAAAAACAGCTCTTTTTCTGCATATCTGTTACCCAGTATCTATGTTTTGAGGGGATTTCTTTTGTCTTGAAAAAGAGCATTTGCAAAAAAAAAAAAAAAAAAAAAAAGCATTTGAAGGAAACCTCAACTTCGGTGAATTTTTGTGATTAAAAAGACTTTAAATTGCATCTTAGATTTTGTTTTCTGCATTAAATAATGAAGCTAGTGTACTTATAAAATGCATATACCAGGACTGCAAAAGAGAGTTATGTACCCCAAGACAAGAATCCGGGGTCTTGATGAGTGACATGGGTGCTGCTGTTTTACATAATGCAGGGCATCCCATGTGCAAGAAGATGAAAAGTATTGCCATCCTGTAGCATCACTCAGCAGGTGCAAATGAAGTATGAAATGAAAAATTCCAACCCACACAATGCATAGAGGAGGAAAAAAAAAACAGATAGCACTTTGTAGCTGCTGCTGTGCCAGGCTATTTACTGTCATAGACAACTCAGCTCCAGCTAGGCAAGCGCCCCAAATCTCTCTGACTCTGACACCTGCAAGAGAAATTGTGTTTCACTCTATGCTATTTGGTTATGTTGATTCCTCTCCAGGACTTCTCTGCTCCTCCGGAAGAAAACCAGAAAGCCAGTTAAAGTGTTTAGATGCTGATTACTTTCTTAACAGAGATTGGGTACCAGTGAGGGTAGATGCTATTTGCAAATGTGGGTGATTTTCAAAATGGATAATGAGGTGATTCTAAAATTAGGTTCCATGTGGAACATCATGCCTTATTTTTTAACTTGTGAAGAGATATTATAACTATATTTTTACATATTTCATTGTTTAAAAGATGATAGGGAACTTATGTTCCCTGTTCTATTTCAGGTCAGGTTCAGCAAGTATTTTTGGTAATAAAGTTATCTAGAATAGCTCAGATAAATTAATACTCTATGATTTAAAATACATTTTTGTTTGAGACTAGAGAGAGAACTTAATGGGCTGAGCACCTGCTTTGCATGTGGGTGGATGGAATCTGTGGCACTGCATGGTCCCCTGAGTAGCACCAGTAATGACTCTCTTCTCTGGGCAGGAGAATTAAGATCACTTCAAGGTGTGGCCCCAAATAAAACAAAAAAAATTTTTTTTGATTCTTGGGCCACACCCCGTGACTCTCAGTGGTTACTGCTGGCTATGTGCTCAGAAATCACTCCTGCCTTTGGGGACCATATGGGATGCCAGGGATAGAATTGAGGTCTATCCTAGGTCAGCAACGTGCAAGGCAAACACCCTACCTCTAAGCTACCGTTTTGGCTCCTAAAACAAAAATACTTTTGTCTCTCTAATTGATTTCAATCTATCTGACTAATAAGTGCTAATAGTTAACTCAAAAAATCA
Source organism: Suncus etruscus (assembly GCF_024139225.1). Taxonomy (NCBI): domain Eukaryota; kingdom Metazoa; phylum Chordata; class Mammalia; order Eulipotyphla; family Soricidae; genus Suncus; species Suncus etruscus. The sequence goes on from NC_064849.1 coordinate 60,189,669, forward strand.
GTACCCTCTGGGAAGTCTGTTTCTTCACTGCAATACATTGATCTTTCTACTTAAATGAAAAATCAATACTAGAGGGAAAAAGCAAAGAATGAAATGGTAATTCTTATAGAGAAAGAGTTGACTGATTTTAGCAATGAGGAAGAGGTAAAGAAGACAAGATAAAAACTAGATTAGGGAGATAATATTAGGAGTAGAGAATATGAAGTGGGTCTAGGTTGACTCCTCACCACTATCTATGGTCTGGAGCAAAGCTGCAGGTGTACTCCTTAGAAGCCTCTGAACACTGAGCATCACTAAATGTAACTTTGGAGCTATCCCTCCCCCAACCCCAACTGCACCCCAAGCAAGGCAAGGACCAAGCAACTCTGCAGTGTTAAATTGTCATCACTATATTACCAGGCAAGTTGAGTTCCTATTTCAGGGTGTGGCCTGAGTCCTGATCACAGCTTGGAAGTTCTCATCCATTCTCCTTCCCAAAGAAGATCAAAGGTCTTCTTTAGAAGATTAGAAATTTCGTTTTGGGGCCACATCCTTGTGCTCAGGGTTTACTCCTGCTCTACATGCATTATCACTCCTATCAGAGTCCCCCAGTTCAGCTGCACACAAAACAAACACCCAACCTGCTGTACTATCCTCCTGCCCATCAATTTTAGTTTTTAATGAAAAGAGAAAATATAGTTTGAAAGAAATGCAGTTCCAGTAACTTAAATTGGAAGTGTCAATACAAGATAAGAAAATATGTAAACAAATGTAAGTAATATTACGGAAGCAGAGTTGTTTATTTCACATTGAATATTTATTGATGGAAACTGGCTTTCTCTCCAGGTCTACATTTTTCAACTTTAAGAGAGAGAAATAGTACAAAAATACTATGTTGAGATCTGACAAGGTTTTGTAGGAATTAAGGGAAATAAACCATGTAGAGAAAAGTGCTTGGTAAGTATATGAGTATTGGAATAAAAAAAAGTTCAAAATAATGAAAAAGCAAATGGTTATAATTAGTTTTGAGTAATTCTAAGTAAGATTTAGAGATAAACCATATAAACTTTTCAGTTTATATTTGGTCACGATGATCATAATACTAAATATGAATAAATTAGTCTTTATATATTTTATGTAAATAAACTTCATTAGAACATAATTTTAAAATTAATCCCCTGCAAAGGGCTAAGCCAGGAATGAGACACATTATTTAATTCTAAAATAAGAAAATTATTGCATTTTATTTATATACTTTTAAGGGTTTAAAATTCCTCCATGAATAAAATGTTCCAGGAGCACACTTGGTTATCATTTTGTTATAAGTGGGAATCTGAATTTGTTGTTCAACTCAAGATACTCTTGGTAAACATTCTCTTTCAAAATCAATAATGCTTTGTGATGAGATATTATATATATATATTTGAATTTGGAGTCACACCATGTGTTCAGAACTTATTTCTGACTCTTCTCGGGGACCACTAATGACAATACTTTGAGAACATTATGTGGTACCACCTTTCTGTTTCTGAAATATTATTTTTGGGGTTCTGGGGTCATGCATAGGTATTCAGGGCTTGTTTCTCTCTTTCACTCAGAAACTATCCCAACTATGCCCAGGGGCTACATGGGATACCAGGAATTGAACCTGGGTCAGATGCCTGCAAAGTCATAAGTGCTTTGTCTGCTTAACTATTTTTTCTGGCTAATGTTAAATGTTTTTATCCAAGATGTTTCTTGACATTTAAGTTTTGGTTCTTATATATTGATTCAGCAAGCAAAAATAGCTTGTGTTCAGTGTAGTATAATATAAGAAGTACTAAGGAAGTCAGTGTGACTATGTTTGTGACTGGTTATAAATACAAAAGAATGTGATATAGGTTATTATTATTTTTTTTTGTTTTTTCAGGCCACACCCATTTGATGCTCAGAGGTTACTCCTGGCTAAGCGCTCAGAAATTGCCCCTGGCTTGGAGGGGACCATATGAGACGCCAGGGGATAGAACCGCGGTTGCAATCTTTCCTTGGCTAGCTCTTGCAAGGCAGACACCTTAACTCTAGCGCCACCTCGCCGGCCCCAGAATGTGATATAGGTTTTTAACTTAACTCCCAAGTATTTTATTTTCTTCCTGGATTGGTTGCAGTACATTTATTAAAATAGGTCATATAGTAGGAAGAAAAACATTGATGAAAAATTTGATTTCTTTTTGAGAGAAATATTGTTTTTGAGTCAACTGTGGTACACATATCTAATATATATTTCAAATATAGGTTTAGGGATCAGACTTATGGTAGCAATACTTAGAATCAGAAGATTTTTTGATGATTTTATTCCATATCTTTGATCATTGTCAAGTAGAGGGGAGATTATTGATCTGTAAGCATATCTAGTAGCAGCACTAAATGCATTTCTAGTTTGTAAAGTTCTTTTGGAGCCTTAGTCACAATGTCTTCTAGAAAAAAATATCTTTGAAATGAGAAAAGAACTTGACTATAACTAATTTAAAGAACAAGCAGAAGATAAATTAGCATAGGGAAGTGAGTAGGGACTTGAAGGTATATGAAGAAGAGCTAGATACATGTGGCATCTCAGTGGCTGAGTGAAATACAGTAATAGGGAATTTAACCATCAAATATTCTGTAAGGTCAAGAAAGTGTAATGAAAGATTTGTGTTAATCAAGAAATCATTGGTTCATTAAACTACTGTGGGAGGGAGAGAAACTCACTTCAGTGTGTTGAACTGACAGTTAATTAGCCATTAGGAAGTAGGTGCAGCCATCCTAAGGAGTACCAGGAGTAGGGGTGCTGGGGTAATAGAGGTGGCATAGGGTGCTAATGCGAAATTGGGAGGAAACAGTGCTATAAGATGAGAAAGAATTGACATGATTTAAACTCTGTAGAGGAAAAGAGGAGAGATATGGGAGGGAGATGGAGTAAAATGAGGAGGAGACAGGAAGGAGAGGGAGAGAGAGAGAAAGAGGAGTAAGAAACCGAGAAGCAGGGGAGAGAAAGATACCTTAGATGACTTAAAGAACATATTCTAGATATTAGTTTCGAATATCTGGAAAAGTGGTTCTTTGGGAGGGAAGAGGGTAAAATATTAATAATATAAAATGGGAATGCGAGATCATTTATATCTGATAAAATTAATGTCTAAAGTTTTAAACAAGTTATAACTGGGTGATATTAAGAAGGAAAGAAGGCTTCAGAAGTAATGGCACAATCAGTAGGGCATTTGTCTTGCACGTGGCCCAGGTTTATTCTCCAGCATCCCATATGGTCCCCCTGAGCTTGCCAGGAGTAATTTCAGAGTTCAAAGCCAGGAGTAATCCCTGAGCACCCTTGGGTTTGGTGCCCTAAAACAAACAAACAAAAAATGGTCAGAATATTACTCTTGGCTGCCTAATAGTGAAGGAAGATGTGATAGAATTCTGTAAATGTAAAAATATATGTGTGATAAGGTTAAAACATGTGTTACATAGAAAGAAAAATTGAAAGCCTTCAGATTGAAGGCCTTTAATTCCATTGATGCCTAAAGAATAAGTGAGAATTAGAACAAAGAAATGAGCAAGAGAAAACATCACATCAGTTCTTAACTGTGTTACATGTATTTATTTTTATTACATTAAAATTTTGAGGAAATTTGGTTTTTGTACCTTTATAATATAGAAATAATTTGATTATGTCTAAATCTTTTGGGTACATTTTACTATAGATTGAAGCTAAAGTCTCTAGTCTAGATGGGGTTACTATTTAGCACTCAGCCCTGATACCATAGACAGTGCTTGATCATGTTTCCTCAGCTTCCTTAAACATACTTTGTTCTGGAATGTATATTTTAAGTGGGGTATTAGTTCAAACTGCAGTAGCAACATCTCACACACTGCATAGTTTATGAGCAAAAGGAATTGTAACTGGTGAGATAGTAAGTTGGGTAAGGTCCTTGTTTTGAATGGACCATCCTTTCTCTCTACACTAGTTCACTAATTTTCTCTTCTTTCTGCAACCACGCTTTGCTCTCTTGAAGTTATTACCAACTGCAAGATATATTTTTTAGTTTCTTGGCACTTTGTCATATTTGTGAATATGTTGGCCTATATTTTCACAATAGCCATTTGTAAACATTGGCTAGTTATGCCAAAAGATCATGTAAAATCTATTTTAATATATTTTTTGTACAGCCTTTGGTAAATGATAATCTCTATAACTATCTCTGCCCTTGCCAACGGTGTCCCTGTGGGTGCATTATACTTCCTCACATCATTGGCTTTCAGCTTCAAGCTTGACTTACTTTGTCTAATGATATATGGGAAGAAGTTCAGTGTGTCAGTGCTGGATGTACTTGAAGAGGCATTGTTTGTTTTTGCTCATTATCCTGTGTTCTTTTTCTGTCGCATGAAACCAGCCTGTCTCTGGAGTTCTGTTCCTTTGGAAGACTACCATTATGAGATAATCCTAGAGAAAATCTAAAATCTAATTCTTCCTCCAATAACAGAGCTCTTTCAGAAATTCTAAGATATCTGATATTTGTAATCTTAGATAGTTTTGCTGTTTATAATCTGTTTAAATTGTTAACATTAATTATCATTTTATTGTGATAACACTGGTTTATAACACTATATATTTCAGGTATACAGATTATATAAATCAATAAAATCAGTATATATTGTTATGTTAGTCCCAGAAATGTACTTTTTCTCCTTTACTATTAACCTTCTTTTATACCAAAATCCAAAGCAATTCTTCTTTCCCTCCAGTATATATCTATATCTATCTATATCTATCTCTATCTCTATCTCTATATCTATATCTATATCTATCTATATACAGATAGATATAGTGATTCTGGATGATACATGCAGCAGCTGTGGCTTTGTCAGTGTGGGGGCTTGGTTTGCCCTGTTTTACTAAGAGTGCAGCTTTCTACTGTCTACCTAGTGTATCTATGATTTTTTTAAGCACACTGGAGGACAATATATGGGATGCTGGGGATCAAGCCTGGGTCATCCATTTGCAACACAAATGTCCAACCATTATACTAAGGTTCAGCACTAGACTTTCTTTTCTTCTTTTTTTTTGTTTTGTTTTGTTTTGTTTTGTTTTGTTTTTGGGTCACACCCGGCAGTGCTCAGGGTTTACTCCTGGTTCTATGCTCAGAAAGCGCCCCTGACAGGCTCGGGGGACCATATGGGATGCCTGGATTTGAGCCACAGTCCTTTGCATGCAAGGCAAACACCTTACCTCCATGCTATCTCTCGGGCCCCTAGACTTCCTTTTCTTAATAAGTTTCATTAGTTCCTTAAATACTTTTCCCAAATAACTGTGTTTTTTTTTATGTTTTTAAGAAGGAACCATTTTTGTTTCTATTTTTTATTTTCAAGGCCATCTATGACTTGGTTAATTGTACTTCAGAATGGACTTTAAACCACTTGTAACATTTACAATCTGTTAAATGATGTCACCTTTAGTTTTCAAAAAACATTTTACCATGTTCTTGGCATTGTTTTTCTTTTTATTTTTTGGGGGGGCAACACTCGGTGACTTTCAGTGTTTACTGTGGCTATGCTTTCAGAAATCGTTCCTGGCTTGGGGACCGTATGGGACTATGGGGGGTCCGTCCTATGTTAGCACGTGAAAGGCAGACACCCTACCGTTTGCTCCACTAGTCAGACCCCTTGGCTTTGTATTTTTGATCCAACTGAGAGTAGTTGCAGATGTGAAAGGATCAATAGCAAACTTTCCAATGGGAGAGAGAGAGATAAACCATCTTCCTGAATTAACTTTGCTTTGTTTAATGTTACAGTATTTTGAGTAGCCACAAAGAATTCATATTAGAGAATGGATAAAATTTGATAAATAAATTTGGTGTTGCTACACCATATGTGTACTTCTGGAAACCACATAGTGATCACTGAGCATAAAAACAAGAGTAAGCTCTTAGACACAATTTCGGGTAGTTTATAAAGAATAAATAAAATAAAAACAGAGATTAGTAATCATAATTAAAGTCTTTCATCAAAAAGAGGGGGTGGTGGAAAGATAGCACGGCATTTGCCTTGCATGCAGAAGGACAGTGGTTTGAATCCTGGCATCTCATATGATTCCCCGAGCTTGCCAGGAACGATTTCTGAGCGCAGAGCCAGGAATAACCCCCAGGCACTGTCAGATGTGATCCAAAAACAAAAACAAAAACAAAAAAAAAAAAAAAGAAAGAAAGAAAAAAAGAATTAAAAAATCTTTTAGGGGCTTGTGTGAAACATTGTGTCAAAAAGAAAAATGAAAGATGAGAGATTGAAAGGATAATAGAATATTAAACATGCATTCCAATTGATTGAAATGTGAATCACTTTGACTGATACCGCATTTTAATGCCCCTTCCCCAAAGTGTAGAGTATCTGAGTACAATAGGTCTCATTTCTTTTGATCTTTTAGATTTTGGACCAAATCCACTGGCTTCTTGTTTTGTAAAACTATTTTATTGGAACACATCTATGCCTATTTTTGTATTGTCTATGGTTGCTTTCAGGCTAGAAAAGCAGAGCTGAGTTGTTGCAATAGAGATTATATGGTTCACAAAACACAACATTTTTATTATTTGAATTTTTACAGAAAAGATTTTCTGACTCTTGTTCAAACTGTATGGCCTTCACACCTCTTAAGGAATAAATATGTTTTATATATCAAAGGACAAACATGAACACACAGAGAAAGTAAGTCTTGAAAAATAGTTCTTTCAATAATATTACTTGACATTTTATTTTACTGTTTAATAGTATTTTTTAAACTCTAAAAAATGTGATTTAAACCTAGTTTCTTTAAGTGCTACTCTATTCTACTACTCAAGAACAAGAAAATATTATTTTCAGAAAATATCAGTCATTTGTTTATTGAGTTTAACAGAACGTTTAACATAAAACATAAGTTACATTGCCTTTTCCAATATTAGCTAGCACTGGAAAAAGAAATCAGCTATTTGACATACTTCTGCAAGGTAAAGGATTAAAGGAGACAACATTCATGCTATTTGAACAATGGGATGTTACTAACCTAATGACTTAAAATTGTTTCAAGATTACTTTAAGAACTTAATTAATTTCAAATGGATATCTTACATTCCCAAGAATCTGGTCCAATTCCATTTGTATTCATTGTTTTATTTTATTTTTTGATTTTGGGCAAGGTCTTAATATATAACTTGTAAAGAAGAGATTCTAAATAAAATGTACACAAGAACCACTGTCAAATAAATTTTTTACTTTTCCCCATTTATTTTTCAATCCTCTCACTTATTGAACTTATTGAATAGTCTGTTGAGACTATTTTTTTATTCTAGCCCAGTGTTAGCATCCAGATAAAATGATATTTTTATAAGGCCTACTGTGATATAGGAAAGATAGAAATTAATCAAACAATCACATCACTGATAAAAGCTATAAAGCTGAGAAATAGGTGCTGTGAAGCATATAATAGGGCAATTTGACCTAGTCAGAGAGGTCAGTTGAGACTTCCTTGGGGGAAGTAATGAGTGAGCTGATATGAGTGAGAAGGAATTCATGAACTGAAGAGGGCAGGAAGGAGTACACTTCACACTGTGTTTTGTTTGTGTTTCCACAGAAATATACTCTGGCTTTATCCAGAATAGTGTTTGTTTCCATTTTTTTTTTACTATTGCTGATATTTTAAGTTAGTTTTATTTACTTCACTGTCTTTTTTTTAATAAGAAAGGAAGCATATTTTTTATGATGTCTTTGTTTCTTCTAATTTTCCATATTTTCAGACATGTAGAAGCTATTCTTGCTCAAATGAATAAAGTCCTAGACAGTTTCGTTAAGCAGTACTGTAAATCAACATGAAGATCTGACCTTGGTTTTCAATCAGCCTATATTTGTGGTTTGGAAATGCTTCCTAGTGAAGCTGATAGGTTGAGAGTCACTGGCCTTGGATTTATGGTTGCATTTATTATGACAGGTTTAGAGTTTAGAGTGATAGCTAGGTAAGGCCATGGTAAGAATGAATTTTCTTGTTGATATCTAAAATTTTATTTTTTTCCAACTATAAAATTATCTTTTGGGAAAATGGAAGGCAAATAATAGCTTTCATTTTTGCACACTTACGAGATACTCATCAGCTTTCTTCTTTCTTGATAACAATAGAAATGAGACAACACATTTCAATATATATAATGTTTTTTTAAGCCATGTTCATATGTGAAGAATTTCTTGGCTAAGTGAGGAAGCTGTATAGCAAATAATTTTACTGCAAGAAAATTTTCAAAATTCTAATTTGTATATAAAACTATAACAGTTTGCTAAGTCCAGAATTGACTATATAGGCAGTTGAATACATTGTTGAGGAAAAACTAAGTGATGTGAAATCTGTAAGGTTACACTTATAATTTTAATTTTATTATGTATTCATTGATAATATATTATATTTTAATTATTTTAGTAGCAAAATAAATTAAAAGATTTATAAAAACTATGTTACAAATGATAATGTTGTAAAATTTATATATCAAAAGAGGAATTTAAATAAAATAATTTTAAAAGTATTATATATCCTGGTTTCTTCCTTAAATGCAGAGATTTATAATTAAAGAAATGTAACTTCTAAATGACTGAACAGTATAAAAATAAATTAAGTAATTTAGAAACGTGCTTTATAGAGATAATTTTATTAAATGTGTTATTTTACTCACGTATGAAGGTGCTATCAGAAAGTTTGCCTTATATAAATCAAGACTGATCTTTGCTCCTAAGTCCTTTGAATTCTTTGAAAACGTTTCTGATTGTCATAGAGAAGTAAAAACAGCAGATGGCGCTCGGCTTCTGTCTCTAAAAATAAGTGAGGCGCTTATTCCTCAGCATCTACTTATTACCATTCATTTTAAGGGTTGAAAAGGGGTGTTCAGAGAAAAATCGTTGTTAGCACAAAGCCCTGTATTTGTGACGGATAAAATTACATTTTTGGTTCATTCAAAGACTAGTTAGTAAACTCTGAATTTTGCAAGTGAACTCACAGAACATGGCGGTGTAGGGAGAATCCTTCATTTATTGGTTAACTAGGTATACTCATTTTCTTGCTAGCAGTTCATTGATGTTTTTATATGGGAGCATGGAAAAAGCAGCCGGTAGTTTTATGCATTTTGAAGGGAGAATAAAATGGCTGGGTCTCTCTGGCTTGCTTGTTCACAGATTTTGTAAGCCAAGGAAACGGATACTACGGTTGTTTGTAAAGTCGGATCCAAACAAAGGAAGAGAGCCAGGATGCTCTCCTATAACATTGACACATGTACTGCACTCTGGAAAAAGGATGCGACTGCAAAAGAAGGCTTTAGTTTAGCATTTCAATTCTAAAATGGATGGTCCTATTTAATTTTTCACACACAATATCTTTCCTCGCCAAAGAATAGATTAATATTAATAATCTTACTTATGTAGCAGCTTCAAAAGGCAGCAGCAACAAGGATATTTCTAAAGCAGATTGTAGTCATTTCTGCTGGTATAGAAAATTCCTTACCCACACTGACAGCAATTGTGTTGGTAATTTCTACTGATAAAAAAAAAAAAACAAGGGAAAAAAAACTATTGCTTTAGTGAGAATCTGTGTCATCCCTTGCTACTTGTGAACTCTTGAAGGGCATAATGGGTGGAGTGATTAATAATTGCAATGATGAAAAAAAAAACCAATTGCAATGATGAATTAGTATCTCAGATAATCAGAACCTAATAACAATGGCTTTTTTCTTTTTTTTTTTTGGCCACTGGACTCCTAGATTTGTTGTAAAAAACAGTTCTGAATTGAACTGCTGACTGATCCCCCATAGAAGAAGAGTTCCCTCAGGGGCCAGGCAGATAGCATGGAGGTAGGGCATTTGCCTTGCATGCAGAAGGAAGGTAGTTCGAATCCAGACATCCCTTATGGTCCTCCGAGCCTGCCAGGAGTGATTTCTGAGTGTAGTGCTGCAGGGTGTGACCCAACCCCCCCTCCAAAAAAAAAGAAGAGTTCCCTCAACTCAGGATTAAATGAACAAGAAAAGGCAAGACTAGACATAGATATGCTTGCTCTACAATGATTATCAAGTTGTGAACCAAATCTATTAGATTCTATATGCATACATATGAGGATTTTTTTCTCTTAGGCAGTGTAGTACAGAAAATATAGAGAAGGTATACTAATTGCAGTTTTAGTACTTGTTTTTATTTTGCCTTTTGTTATTAAAAAAGTGTACAGACACTGGTACACTTTTATACATATAAATATACACTTTATATATATATATATATATATAATTTTTTTCTTTCAAGATGTAAAGATGACCCAAATGAACAATTTTTCTGTTTGTTTTCCAGTCTTTGGATATATTATTGGGGGAAAAGGCCCAAAGTAGACCCAGGGAGAACATGCAAATATTGATTATTCTGCTTTATGCTTTATCCATTTCCAAACTACTATCTACATTCAGGATAACAACAGCCAATAAATGAGTGTCTTTTACAAAGATTCAGGCATGAATAGTATTAATAATGGTGTAGTATGATATGAACTTCAATAGAGTTAGAACTATAATGGCTCCTTAGCTCAATCATAGTTATTAACTTAGAGAATTTAAAGTTAAATCTTCAACTAAAATACATAAAAGCCATTTTCTCTGCTAAGAGAGTATAAGCCAAGAAAAGGCCTCATTTAGATAAAGGACATGTGACTTTCTTTTGTCTAAGATATGATTACACATCTGGACAGTACAGGGATGCAGGGATTAGAAAGGAACAAAAAGGAGGCAATAAGGTGATTTTGGCTAGTGTAAAGTTATTCTCATAATTTGACTTAATAGCATGTCTGAACATTGTATTATTCACCTTCTTCTGGAGTGCGGATATTTTCACATCCAAACACTAAAATATATTTAAAAATAAATGACAATATGTAAATTTATATATTTAGAAAATATAAAACATGCATTTTCTCCATTCAGAATTGTAACTTTGTGCTATATATATAATACATATATAAAATACATGTATGCACACATATACACATAGAGAGAGTGAGTTTAGTTCATGAGCTGGTTTAAAATTTGTTTCACTCTATTATTTTGATAAGTCACTTATATGTCTCTGGTGTAAAATACTTTCAGTAATCCTTATTTGTAAAGCTCTTGGAGATCGTTGGTTGAAAAGTGCAACTGACTGAAAACAAGTTTCAGAGCCTTACATTTGAGAGTCATAAAATTTTTCTACACTGTCATAACTACAGAAATTATTTTTATATAGAGATATGGCTCCTTCATTTTGTAAACACCTTAAGATAGATGCTTCAAATAAATCTTAGTTCAGTAGAAAAGTTGGTTGCAATAATAACATATATACCGATCATTTAAATACATTTATAGCTTTCTTTTTGTCCTAGAGTAAAAAATCCTTTGATATAGTTCTTTATAAATTATCTTTTATATTTCCGGTAGATTACAGTAGATAAACTCATATATGTTTATTTGGTGAGGGGAGAGGAGTATATACTTCTTGATAGTATAAATTTATATTGAATTTATATTGTTAAACAATTTTTATTGTTATGGTATGACTGAATTCATCAATCAGAGAAAAAGAAGCTTTATAGTTGCTGGGAATTTATTTTTGATAACCTATCAACAAGAAAGTAAAGGTGTTTTAAAAAAAGAAAAAAGAAGCAAATTAAACATCCTCGGTATCAACTTAACTTTTCCAATCAGAGGAAGTTCTCTGAGCAGGTGGATAAAAGACACTGTCAGAATTGTAAACTTGAGGAAGAGCTCTGATGAAAAAAACATCACAAATGACTAACAACTTATAAATGAAAATTGGGTGACTTTTAGGTAGAGACTATTCACAGACTTAGATGCAGCTTTTAACCTCTTTTAATGGAAGTTTTAAGGGAGGACTGGAGGTGATGAAGGGTCATTCAACTGATGTCAATGACTCCCAAGTGATACTTTTGGTGGGATTCTGGCATGTTGAAGGATGGTGGAGAGGATACATCAATCAAGAGCAGAAGCCAGCTCCCTGGCCAATCTTTGTAGCAGTTTAGATACTGCACAAGTACAAGAAATCTGTTTGTTGAATTTGCGTTTATATTAAGATAATGTGATCTTATATTTAGATAGAATATATTTTAAAGCCTATGGGTTGTGCTGTCATATTAGGGATAAAACAAAGACATATGTTTTCACCTAAAATAGTTTTCTATGTTTAATGTGATAAAATTATCAAACATATATTTGAAATAAGGACATAATAAACACCAATTTTTGCAAATTTTGTTTGCTGTTAATGTATAGGAAAAGCTGGAGACTACAAACCATAAATCTCTGTGTGAAACTTATGTTAGAGTTATGTTTATATCATTGATTATATTCTTTCTCAATTATACAGTTTGGGGAAGAAAACATAAGCAATTATTCATGGAAGATTACTCTCATTTTATATTTGGCCAGCAGTAGTAAGTGGTTATTAAGAAGTCAAATTCCAATTGTTTTTCTAAATAATACTTTGTGATACCTTTTCTTACATTATTTGATTTGTGATTTCTCTATTATCATTTGATAAAAGTGATTAGACCTAGAGAAGATTTTTAAATATATATCACTGCCTTATTTAAATTATAATATGAATATAATTTAAATGCATGCATATTATTAATGTGATTCCATTACCAACCTATCTATTTATCTTGTTTAATCTAGATATGCATAATTATAAACCATGCTAATAGGACACCTATATATGTGCTATCATATATCATATATACACAACTTAGCAGTACAATAAAATATTAAAATATTGTGATAAACAATTACACCCTTAGTTTATGTAAAAGTCACAAATATATCTGAAAAACTAATATTCTATTTTAAAGAAATATACTTGTTATGTGAATAATACAACTTAGAATTGGTAAAGAAATATCTTTGATTAGCAATATAATTTCTCAGATAGAAATTTCTTATCAATGAAAACTATTATAAATAATTTACTTGAATATTGAGAAAATTTATATAATCATCTCACCAAATACTTTGAAATGGTATATTGAAATCAATAAAAAGTAAACTATGATTGTAGCATATGAAAAAGTTTCCATAAGATGATTCTTGGAATTGTATATAAAAGTGTTTCCTTAGGATTGTTCTGTGACTTTTGCCCTTTTGCCCCACCTAACCCTTCCAGGTGGGGCGCTGTGGAGTTGGCAATAAATAGCTTGAGGGACAGGAGTGAGGGGTCCTTCTGTGAAAAGCTGCTGGCTGCAGGAGGATTCTCTGGCTCTCCTTGCCCGATCTTTTAAACCCTATCGTTCTTGTCTGTGTGGATTATTACTTGCTGCGGATAAATATTACCAAGGTCTTCCCCCGAAAGGGGACAAGGGGATGGGAAGTAATTTCTCATTCTGGGGACTGTTCTTGGATTCACAAATACCCAGCCAAGATAACGGCGAAGATATCTTGCATATGATGGATTGTTATAAGCATGTACTATAATAATATCTCATTATTCTCTGTATGAATTTAACATAAATAAGAGGAAAATAAGAACATTCCTGTTGGTGCTCAGGTGACCACATGAGGTGCTAGGGATCAAAGAGAAGCAGTTGTGTGTGTGTGGCAAGCACCTTATTTCCTGTACTACCTCTGTCCTAAAGCAGTTTGAAATGAAGTTTGACTGTATCAGCACTGAGATATTTCATTTAAGAACCAAAAGCTACATATCTTATAATCTTAAATCTTTCAGTTGATATTCTGATTTGTCTATTCATCTTTATCTGTTGTTTGTGCTCCTAACACAATTGTGTCTATCTAATCTATCTAATCTATCTAATTGTGTCTATCTAATTATTTGAATAGTATCCAAAAAGATCATAGTAGCTTAGAAGACCATAGCTCCTCAAAGTAACTTTGTATTTCTGTAACAGAAGAGCACTTGCTATTCATGTAGACTCTGAAAAATAGCCATTAAATCATTATATTTATTTATTAAATTGACTGAATTCAATTCTAGGTAGCCAAAAGAATAGATCAACTATTAAAGTAAATTTTGCAACAATTGCTCATATCAGAGAAGAGAAATTAAATGATGTAGGAAAGGAGACAAGACAGGACTAGGGAGAACAAAAGAAATAGAAGAGAAAGAAACGGTGATCTTTGTGAAGTGACAAGTATCCTTCAGATAGGTGCAAATTCAGCCTATTTAGAATAAAACAATAAGAATAATTAGTATAAAATGTCTGACCTGGACACTTACGGATTTTAGAATGAGTTGAAATTTCATTTAGTGAGCATTCACAGAAGGAGAAAATTAAATCAAGGGAAGATATTTGATTTTTTTGTTAAATTTAATTTTATATTTATTTTAATTGAGGTTATATTTCTTTATAAGAATAAGAAAATGTAAATATATACATTTTAAAATATTTTCAATATATAAATATTTATATATTTTAGAGTAAACTGTTACAGTAAAATACCCATCATGCAAAGTGTTAAACTCTCTCCACTGGAATTCATAGAACTTTACTCTTTCTTTCCTGCACTTTAGGTAAACTAGGTATTTTGAACCATCTAAAGATTTGTTCTCTTTGGATACTATTTATTCTATTGCTTTGTCAATTTATTTGCTTTTTATATCGTCAAAGAATGATATTATCTATGCCACATATTTGTCTATTCATCTGCAGGGCACTTGGGTTTGTTTTAACATCTTGGCATTTTTACTGATTTTTCAATAAAAATATGTGAGCATATATGTTTCCAGCTTAGTCTTGTGTGTGTGCACATACTCACATTCATTTGAGTACGTGTGTGTGTGTTTGTATATAATTAGATGTAAAATTGATAGTATCATTTCATTTTTTGAGAAATCTATTGTTTTTCAGGGAACATAAGACATTTTGCATTTCCTTGAAGAGTAAAGGAGGGATTCTCTTGATCCCTAGTATCCTCTTGATTTGCTAGTATTCATTGTTTCTGTATTCTTGATAAAAGCAAGTCTTACTGATGTGCCATTGTCATTCCGTTGTCATTTTGAACTTTATTTGTTGATTATCAGTGATGTTATGCATTATTATGTGCATAATAGATAGATAGCTGTATGTCTTCTTTTTACAGTTTATCCTCAAGTATTATTCAAAGGCCCTCAGGGACATTATTGGTATAATCAGTTAACTGACCAACTATCCTATATGAATTTCTCAATCCCAGAAATGTGATTTAACAAAGACCTAGCAGTTCTGGGACCCACCAGGATTCTACTCAGCAGTGTTCAAAAGTTTTTGCAGTGCTGGGAACCTAGTGATAAAAGATAAAGTGTGACCTATCTCTCTCTGAATTTTCTGCCCAGTCCTGAATGTTTTTAAATATGCTTCTGTTCAGTTCACCCTACTTCCCAACCACTTTTTTTTAATGTGCCAGGGATTGAACTAGGCTTGATCACATGTAAAATATATACCTTTAAACCCTTTGCACTTTCTCCAGCTCCTAGGATATTTTTTGTTTTAATTATATTTATATTCATAGGGTCAATTCTTTATTTTGATGAAATCCCATTTTTTTTAAATTGGCTTTTGTTTCTTCCCCACTGCTATTGAATTACCCAATATACTATGGGAACCTAAATATTATAAATGTTCTTTCCTATGTTTTTTCAACAAGTTGTATAAGTTACAGTCTAGCAACTAAGCCTTTATTAATTTTTTATGAAGACATGATAATTTATTTATTTTGCTTTTGGGACCACACTCAGAGGTGCTAGGGGATTACTTCTGGCTCTGCACTTAGGGATCACACCTGGTAGACTTTGAAGACTCTATAGGATATAAGAAAATTAAACCTAGCTCAGCTGTATGCAAGACCTTACGCACTATACTGACTCTCTGACCCTCAGTGAGCTCTTTATATTCAGCATTTTAGTTTGACAATTTAAAATATATTATATTTTTCTTAACTGAAGGATTATTTGTGCAAATATAGATATCTTGATTTTTCTGATACCTTGGACCTGATTTTTAATTTTTGAGGGATAATGTGTCCATAATAATAATATACTAGGCCATTTCAGTGATATTAACCCATTGGCATGACATTGACACAAGTCCACTGATGCGGTTCTGCTTGGGTCAGGTAGTGCTGAGGGCCACCATGGTCATTTGTTCAGCTATTGGGTCCATCAGAACCATAAATGGTTGTTCTCAGGGTGTCAGGCAGAGCTACATACTGAACCTGGAGCTTAGAGCATGCAAGACCCTATGATCTATCTTATGCCCCAATATGTCATTTTATTTATTTTTTTGTTTTGTTTTTTGGGGGTCACATCCGGCAGTACTCAGGGGTTACTCCTGGCTCTACGCTCAGAAATCACTCCTGGCAGGTTCAGGGAACCACATGAGATGCCGAAATTTGAACCACCGTCTTTCTGTATGCAAGTTAAATACCCCATCTCCATGCTATTTTTCCAGCCCCAACCCAATATATAATTTTAACAATGATTGACCACTCAACTTTTCTGCCTATTGTATGGGCCAGTTTCACATTATTTTTTAAGATGTCATTATGACTTCAGTGTTAGAATTATTTCTTTGGAATTTATCATAGTGGGTAGACTAAGGGTGATGAAGAGATAGAGCAATCACAGAGTTGTCAGTGGGAGAGCTAAAGAAAAACATACTTAAGAAAAATGAAAGACATTTTTAGCAGTATCTCAGAGACAAGAGAGATGAGGGCTGGTAGGTGAAGCTCACGACATGAAGCTCACCACATAGAGTGATGAGTGCAGTTAGAGAAATAATTACACTGAGAACTATCATAACAATGTGAATGAATGAGGGAAGTAGAAAGCCTGTCTTGAGTACAGGTGTGGGTGAGGTGGGGAGGAGGGAGATCTGGGAAATTGGTGGTGGGAATCTTGCACTGGTGAAGGGGGTGTTCTTTACATGACTGTAATCATACAATTACAATCATATTTGTAATCATGGTGTTTAAATAAAGATAATTAACAATAAAAATAATTAAATAAAAGAAAAACATACTAGAGAATTGTTTCTTAAAATGTGTGATACCAACTTTAGGGGACACTGGAATGATAAGAGGAGAAGATAAAAAATAGCTTAGATACAATGGGAAGTGGTAACTGTATAAACACACACACGCACACACACACAAATACATATATATATATAAACATAATTTTTTTCTAAAAAGGGGAATTAGATCAACTAAGTTTTGGAAACTCAGGCCTAGAAGGAAACCTATAGGCTACACCTCTGACTCTGCAGTCTCTCCTAGCCTCCAACTGTATCAAAATTTTATCTTACAGTCTCCACATCTAGACTATGGCCAGATTTCTAACCCATTTATTATTATTATTTTTTATTTTTAACTTTTTTTAAAGGAGGTAGATAATTCAGATGACCCAGTTACTGCTACTTTAAAACACAAGAAATCAATTTTTTGGTCTCAGAACTTAATCTTGCTCACAGGATGGTCTTTATCTCCATGTTGATATTCATCAATATTATGCTGTATGTATGTGCATAGACCCTCTGGCCAACCAAGGTGGTAAACATTTAGTGTTTGAGTATTATTTCTGATTGTGTTTGAATGGGAATAATTTCTTTTTCTTTTGCTAAATTTTTTCCACCATTTTTCTCAGAATTTTCATCTTATTATTAATGACAAAAAGTTGCAGTGACATGAATTTACTTTTTTTTTGATTGCTGTTACTATTTAATTAACCATATACATGCTGGAAAAACTTTAAATTCAAAATACCTTGGGCTTAATAATTATTTCTTAAGTATTTGTCCTGGCTTCCTTTTTAATTTTACTTTTTACAGTGCATGTTTTTGTTTTGGTGCTTCTGAATCTTCAAAGGCATGTTGATGAGAAATTAGATTGGTTTTCTTAGGTATTACTAGCCAGTAGCTGTTTTGGATTGAGTGACCGTGCTCAATAGTTTTATTTGATTATAAATGTTTCTCCTTACTGTTGCTCCAAAACAGCTCATAGAGGAATATAAACCTTAAAATTTAACTTGTGCAATCTTGCTAAGTACTTTTAAAACAAAGTTTTTAAGTTTCAGTTTGTATTCATTTTATTTGTAAGTTGACCCTATCTTCACCTTAATACTCTTTCTTTTTGGCTTTTCTCCCAGACCTATTTTACTTTCGCCAGTTTAGCTGCTATAGATCTTAACTTTTACATTCTGTTCCAAGAAGTATTCCATCAATACTTGAAAGTTGCTCAGTCTGCACTTTTCCCCAAGTGTGATTTGTCACAAATTGCCACCAGTCTATGAGTTTGGTCCATCTTATGAGAAAAACCTACCGAATCAAGGAGGAAATGTTATTTACATTGATTTAAGTATTACCAATGAATATTCAGTCTTCTGTTTCCTTGCTACTTATCTATAATACAAAGAACAGAAAATCAATGAAAGGTCATGGATGTATTTGAAATGTAATGACTATATTTTAATATAAAATTATTCTAATTTTCTAGACATTTCCCCACCTAGCATTATTTTAACACTGCATTAAAAGAAAATGAAGCAATGATTTTTGTTAAAATTCACCTTGCTATGTTTGTAGTTTCTTGCAAGACACTATTTACAATAAATATTTAAAAATTTAAATAATATAATAAATCATTAAACTTTTAGTTAACCAAAATATCTCTGCTTCCAAGAAAAATAATTAAAATCTTTATCAAAATACATTAGTATTTGTGTTTGTTGTAAAATTTGAGGTTCCTTGAAATTATCTGGAATATGTCTGAAAACTATGTAAAAGGAAAACTAGCTTCAAAATACAATTTGGTTATTTGAGAATTGTGAGGTTTACAAGAGATTTACAATTATAAGATGAAGATAAATGCAAGCAAATGCTTACAGAATTAAATGGTTATAGGATATTGGAGAATATAGGGAAAATAGCATGAGAAAATGTTCACATTTCCTATATATGAAGGAATTTTGAAATTGGAGTGTGTAATATTTCATATTAAATTAATCCCTTCAATTGTATTATTGATTAACGACAACCCTTGTTTTTGTTTTTGTTTTGTTTTGTTTTGGGGCCACTCCCGGTGATGCTCAGGGGTCACTCCTGGCTATGCGCTCAGAAATTGCTCCTGGCTTGGGGAATCATATGGGACGCCAGGGATCAAACTGAGGTCTGTCCTGGATTGGCCATGTGAAAGGAAAATGACAGCTATGCTATTACTATGGCCCAACCCATGTTTTTTAATTGAAAAATAGATCACTGGGAAAGTTTGGGAGATTAATGAGGTGAATTAGAGGGGACAAAGGAATAGTGGTAGCTATATACTGTTTTTACACATAAATTCCATAAGATTAATAGTATTGTAACTAAGGTACTAATCTATAATAAAAATAAGCCATGAATTTAAAACATGAGGAAACGAGAAAAAGTAATGGTAAAAAATGTTTGAACTTGATACTTTTTTTTTTTGTGGTTTTTGGGTCACACCTGGCAGTGCTCAGGGGATACTCCTGGCTCCATGCTCAGAAATTGCTCCTGGCAGGCACGGGGGACCATATGGGACGCTGGGATTCGAACTGATGACCTTCTGCATGAAAGGCAAACACCTTACCTCCATGCTATCTCTCCAGCTCCGAACTTGATAATTTTTTTTTATTTAGTCTACTATTGATACTAAAAGAAGTGGTATTGCATTTTTCATGTGTCTTTTGGCCATTTGTATTTCTTGTCAAAGTGTCTGTCCATTTCTTTTCCCCATCTTTTGATGGGATTAGATAATTTTTTTCTTGTAAATTTCTGTCAGTGCCTTGTATATTTTGGAGATTAGCCCCTTGTCTGATGGGTATTGTGAATAGTTTCTCCCACTCAGTGGGGGGCTCTTGTATCCTGGGCGCTATTTCTTTTGAGGTGCAGAAGCTTCTCAGTTTAATATATTCCCATCTGTTAATCTCTGCTTTCACTTGCTTGGAGAGTGCAGTTTCCTCTTTGAAGATGCCTTTAGTCTCAGTGTCCTGGAGTGTTTTACCTACGTGTTGTTCTATATATCTTATGGTTTCGGGTCTGATATAGAGGTCTTTCATCCATTTGGATTTAATCTTTGTACACAACTATGAGGTACCACCTCACACCCCAGAGATTGGCACACATCACAAAGAATGAGAACAAGCAGTGTTGGCGGAGATGTGGAGAGAAAGGAACTCTTATCCACTGCTGGTGGGAATGCCTTCTAGTTTAACTTTTATGGAAAGCAATATGGAGATTCCTCCAAAAACTGGAAATCGAGCTCCCATACGACCCAGCTATACCACTCCTGGGAATATACCCTAGGAACACAAAAATACAATACAAAAATCCTTTCCTTACACCTATACTCATTGACTATTTACCATAGCAAGACTCTGGAAACAGCCAAGATACCCTTCAACAGATGAATAGCTAAAGAAACTGTGGTACATATACACAATGAATATTATGCAGCTGTCAGGAGAGATGAAGTCATGAAATTTTCCTATACATGGATGTACATGGAATCTATTATGCTGAGTGAAATAAGTCAGAGAGAGAGAAAGACACAGAATGGTTTCACTCATCTATGGGTTTTAAGAAAAATGAAAGACATTCTTGCAATAATAACTTTCAGACACAAAAGAGAAAAGAGCTGGAAGTTACAGCTCACCTCATGAAGCTCACCACAAACAGGAATGAGTTTAGTTAGAGAAATAACTACATTTTGAACTATCCTAATAATGAGAATGTATGAGGGAAAGAGAAAGCCTGTCTAGAGTACAAGCGGGGGTTGGGTGGGGAGGAGGGAGATTTGGGAGATCGGGAATTTTGCACTGGTGATGGGTGGTGTTCTTTACATGACTGAAACCGAAACACAATCATGTATGTAATAAAGTTGTTTAAAAAATTTAAAAAAAGAAGTGGTATTGCTTTGTGAGTGTTGTGGCTGACTTTTAAAAGATGACCATCAATTTAAATGGGCACACATTTCAGGAATATTATGGTAGATGTGAAAATGTTTTAGTAATTTTAAGAACATAAGGACAAACTCCTCCAAAGGTAAAAGTTGAAGTGATTTTTTTTTCGGGCACTGTTCCTGGAGGTACCTCTATACCAGGTCGAAGCACGGAGCGGATGGAGAAAGCTCCTCTTCTGACTCCCAGCTCCAAAAATCCATTTAATATATTGTCCTTGGATAGAAGACGTATCAAATATTAAACTGATAAGAACAGATACTACACTTTGTCTTAGCTGAAAGGCCGAGAAGTGATAAGTTGAAGTGATTTTAATAACAAAATAATTATTGATTATATTAAATTATATTATTATATTAAATTATAACCATAAATTATAAAATATGTATGAATAGTTTATATGTGATAAATAAATCTACATATTCATTTTGGGAGAAGTATTACTTCATTTGTGGATACTCATGCAGGAGTTGGAGCTCAACTTTCCCACCCCCGAGTACAAGCCAGAACTGATGAATAATTGCTTTAAAAGTAAAGGAAGAGGGGCCGGAGAGATAGCATGAGGTAGGGCATTTGCCTTGCATGCAGAAGGACAGTGGTTCGTATCCTGGCATCCCATATAGTCTGCAAGCCTGCCAGGAGCAATTTCTGAGCGTAGAGCCAGGATTAACCCCTTAGCACTGCAAAATATGACCCATAAACCAAAATAAATAAATAAAAGTAAAAAAAAAAGAGACAGCCACTAACTTTTAAAATAATATTTTATTGAAATCATTGTGCTTTACAACGTTCTTCATAGTTGGGTTTCCGACATATGTTGTTTCAGGGCAAATTCCACTGTCAGGGTTGACTTCTCTCCAGCAATGTTGCCAGAGTGCAATCAATAACATTTTAGTGTACTAACCTGGAAGACATTATCCTAACCAAATTATTATTAGTAGTATTATTGGTAAATAAATGATAAATAATGATATCAACTTTCTGTTATTTTCCCTACAAACCAATGAGCTTAATAATGAGAAGAAAAGTAGACACCCTTGAATTGGTGACCCTTCATAAAATATCTGACTAATACTTTACAAAAGTGTCCAGGTTGTGAATAATAAAATTAGACTGGACCACTTCCAGATTTGAGGAGACATAAAGATGTAATAGAGAAATGTAGTATTTTATCCATAATTGCATGCTGGATAAGAACAAAATAATGAAAAGAAATGAGTTCTCTTTGGTGGTATCGAGTCAATCTTGATGCTTTAATATTGACAAGTGTAGCTAAGTAAAAATTTAAACCAAAAAATTTGTGTAATGAGCTGATTTGCTAGTTTAGGAATTAAGCTTGCATTTGGCTAATCCTGTTTAATCATTGGTAGTATATGTAATCTTCTGAGAAACGTATGTGGTATTAGGGATGGAAGCCAGATTGGCTGTGTGCAATACAAACATCTTTTTTGTTTTGTTTTGTTTTTTGTTTTTTTGGGCCACACCCGGCAGTGCTCAGGGGTTACTCCTGGCTGTCTGCTCAGAAATAGCTCCTGGCAGGCACGGAAGACCATATGGGACACCGGGATTTGAACCAACCACCTTAGGTCCTGGATTGGCTGCTTGCAAGGCAAACGCCGCTGTGCTATCTCACCGGGCCCTCAATAAAAACATCTTAATACAATATCTTTTTGCACTTGAAAAATTTCCACTTAAAAGTGTTTATTTTATCAATATCAAATTAAGTTTAAAATATGAGAAAAAAGCACGAGAAGCTAGACTAGAACAAACAAGTATGTTGGGGGGCCATTGTGCTCTTTGGTGATGATGAGATGTCATAAGTACATTTAAGACTATCAATGTTAACACTATTCTTAATATGTTACATTAATTACAAAACAATAAAAATAACTTAAGCAAGCTGAACAGTCATACAGTGGACAGAACACTTGTCTTGCATTCAGCTCACACAGTTTTAATATGGGGACCATATGGTTCTCCAGCCACACCAAGAATTATCCCTGAGGCAGATCCAGGAATAAGCTCAAAATAGCACTAGGAGTGGCCCCACACAAACAAAAAACCAACATATCAAACACAGGTAGTAAAAGACCAATTAGAACCTATTTATTCTATTTTATAGTTATCTCAATATAAATATGAGGGCTTTTATTAGTTGTAAAGTACAGAATTTGGCAAATATTCCATAAACTGGTAATTAGCAAGAAGAAAAAAAGACAATTTAAAATATTTTAAAAGCCTGTTTTAAAGTTAGTAATCTTTAAATTATTCTATTATGATTTAACAAAGCATTAATTTGTGACCAATGTACATAAATATTTAGAATGCCTATCAAGTTAATTTTTTCTCTCATTTTGTCCCTTGTCTTTATTTTTGTGTCAAATTGAGGCTTAATATTAAAGAAAATATGTATATTATAGCTACAATATTCTCTGAAATGATATAATAAACATGTTAATGAATTATAATTGCATATTAAATCCTGAGCATTTTCTATTCACAAGTGTCTTTGGACCATCGCTTAACTGAATTGACTCAATATTATTTTTAGTTATGAAATATATTGAAAAAGGAAATATTGTGTATTCTAGTTTCAAAAGTGATGCATCAAAATAAGGATTGTTGTGACAGAAAAAAAGAAATTTGGTACTACTCTTGTCAGCATCTGTCAGTTCTTTCACATATAGGAAAAGTCAAGTAGTGTTTGTGAAATTCTGACAAATGGACTTTAGAATTAGGTTTAATTAGTAATTTTTTTGTATGTACAGAAGGTAATCACAGAAACCAAGGTTTAATTCCTCAAATCAAAGACCAAGTTAAATGTAGTTCAAAGGCTTTATTCCTGAAGCTCACCTTCCTTACTGCCTTTTGATTTGTGGTGATTCATCCATATTAATGTATCTAATGACAGACTCCCTGAAAAGGTGAGGATGAATGCATTTACTCTGACATATCAGGAAAGGATGATGGTACAAAGCGTGTCTTTCAATGTGTATCTGCATGGACTCTAGGTCTGGGAGAGTGATATATATTTCTACTTTATGCCTGGAAGATTCAAAAGCCCTTTTCAAATATTCATGTTCTTTCTTTCTTCTTTTTATTTTCTAGCTGTATGTGTTATGAGTAGAATGTCAGAGTTTTATTTTTAAGATTTTAGAATTCCCTAAGGGGAAAATATATTAAAATTTTAGTGGTCGAGCTCTTCATACTTTCTCGTTATATATCTAATAACTGCAAAATAGTTTGTCCAAATAATTTAACCAAATATATCATAGTTATTGCTATAGACTTTGAAAAGCATTATTGCGCAGAATCTGACATTAAGTCAGTAACACCTAGGAATAATTTATCCTTTAGTGATGTCAGTAATAACTATGGTGAAATCAAGGAAGTCAGAAAAATGAGCATGTTCTCTCTTGGCTATTTCTCCCCCACTCCATCCTCTGCTCTTTTCTTTCTCTCTCCATCTTATTCATCCTGTTCTGTCTTATTCTGATAATTCTTCCCTGATCTTGTTTCAAATTGAGTTATAACTTTCTCAGGTATTGTGCATACAGTTACTAGGATTATTACACTATAGACACAATAGCTCAATAGGCAATAGGACACCCTGTTTTAAAATGTGGTGTCGTGTAATGGAAGCCTCATCAATCACTAGGGGTCTGGGGAATGTGGGTCTGGAAGCAATACCAACACAGGAAATAATCCACATAAGGTTAGGGAGATAAATCAGGTTCAGGAACTTCCACCACAAGCTCTCTGCAAGCAGGCAAAACGGTATCAGCAGGCAGACAGATTGGTTGTGGGACAGAAACCGAAAGTCTCTTTACTGTAAGACATTATTAGGAAGCGTAGGACCACCCTATGGATGGAGAGCAGGTAGAGGTCAGGGACCTCTTCCTGCACTCTTGGGACAAGCACATGAAAAGAAGAATTATCTGAATAAAGTAAGAACTCTTTACTTCAGTAATATTGGAAACATCTCTACCTATTAAATTATCCGTGTGAAAGGTGGAGTATTTGTAATTGTACTATTTGTTACTTTCATTTTTCACGAGTTAAAGACTTTAAATATACATTCTTATTTTACTTTTATTGATTTATTTGGTTTTTGGGCCACACCCGGCAGCATTCAGGTGTTACTCCTGGCTCTGTGCTCAGAAATCGCTCTTGGCATGCTCAGAGACCATATGGATGCCAGGGATTGAAAACGGGTATGTCTCTGGTCGGCTGAGTGCAAGACAAATGCCCTATTGCTGTGCTAACACTCTGGCCCCTATACATTCTTGGTTTAATATAACTTTTAACCTGTTTCCTCCATCAGATTTCTAGAGTATATTTTTTAAAAATTTAATATTTTTCTCTTAATTTACAGCAATATAAGTCTCACCTTTCTCTGCTATCTACCAGCAGGAAAAATGGGGCAAAATCACCATTATTTAGGAAGGTCATTTATAGGTTATTATATTAAACTTTACATAATAGTTATGAATAATCTTTTTTTATTCAATAAAATTCAAGAATTTAGTTAGCTTTAAAAGAAAGTTGAAGAAGCAAGAAAAATAAAATTAAAAAAATGATGTTTAAAGTTATAACATACTTTAGCTTTGGTTTCAAGGACTTGTCTTTTAAAACAACCCAACACAATGTGTGGAGGGATTTAAAACCATAATTTCATAACTATTAACATATAAGCTACATTCGAGTAGAGTAAATAATTTGTCAACTCTCTCTTTTGGGAACAATCATATTGGGATATAACATGTGTTGGGAGAAGTGATTGAAAACAATTCAAACCAGTGCATTAAAATTTGAAACAAGTTTTCACTATTGACATAGACTGCACATTCACTGGGAATAGCAATAACATCCACTTATGCAAAAATATCTTTTGATATGGAATGAAAACATAACCTCTGAATACACATTCTCTCTTTCAGATTTTCATTGGGAATTGTGCCTAAGTGATTAGGGCAGGATCTGGTCCAATAAATAAACTGAAAATTTTGTAACAAGTGGTAGAGTAATACATATTAATTCTGAACAGATTGACACTGTAATTTGGGATAAAAACCATAATGATTACAGAACGCAGTTGGTGTAAGTCAAGTCTGATGGTCTGGAACAGATGTGTCCACCTGTTTAGAGCCTGCTCTGCATCACTTGGGATGCATAATGTGACTGAGGTCTGGAACTGTTCACTATCTGGAAACATATACAGATTAGGAAAAAGGAAGAATGTAACATTTTGGATCATTTTCTGTTCTCATAAGTAACTATTGATATTTTTTTAAAGAAAGAAACCAAACAATGAATACCCCAGGACAACATGGAAAGAGAAAGTACATGGAAGATGTAAATATTTTTGTATACCTTTATTTTTGACATAATTTTGAAAATTTCTTATTGGGGATTTCAGGGACAGGAGGATAGAACAGATTCAAGAAGTCTGATTTTGGGGGGGGGGAGGAAAAAAAGAAGTCTGATTTTTCTAAAACTGATATAGAACTTAATTAGATCTTTTAAAAATATTAGTAAAGATGGAAAGTTATTTTAATGTAGATATGTAAGATATCCTTGTTTAAGCTAGGGGTACTCTTAACAGCCTTGGTTTCTAGCCTTATGTGAATATTAATCATTTGAAATCAAAGCAAAATTGATTTTTGACAAAATACTCCAGATGTAAAATTATACTGTAAACTACTAGGAGTAAGTTTCTTTTTTCTTATGATATTAGGGAACATTTCTATACTACTACTTTTTTATTATAAGAAAGCTCACCATAAAAATTACCTTAAATATTGAATGATAGACATGTTACTTTTAGAAGTACTCTGCCTATATGTGTTCATTATTTTCTTTGAATATAAGCCTATCAAATTAAATTCAGTTCATTATTGTTGTTTTCTTTTCTCTTGTTCTCTGTCATTCTGCTGGTTTTTTAAACTACTTATTAATCTGTAGAATGTTAATATAAGAACAAAATGCCATTTTCTCATATTTTAGTTTATTAGTACATCTATGTTTCAACTTCAACTGTATTTATTGGAGGTTTTTATATTAAGAAGTATATTTGACATTCATTACAAGTTTCCTTGCAATGAGATATTTAAATTTTATACTATGAAAGACACAAGTGAGTTAAAAAATCCTGAAGACATATTTTTCACAAAAAGGTACCAATTAGATTAGTACCAGGTAAATTTTACATATTTAGTCTTCCCAGCCTCTATCCTTCTATACATAGAAATACTAGGAAATGATCACTTCAATAGCAGACTGAATCCATTCCTATATTTACAGAAACTTTAATAATTGAAAACTCTCAGTTGTTAAGTGTTATGTGGATTTTCAATCAATATTTGAGATTTCCTTACTCTCAAATGTAATATTTAATGCCTGCAAAAAAAAAAAAAAAGAGAGCTAATGTCAATGGACTAGAGATAGGCAAATTTTCCATTGGAAAGATAATGGGATGGCTGATTTTGAGATAATTAAATATTAAATCCAGAGGTTTAATTTAAAACATTGAAGATCTATAAATATATCTTATAAATTTTCTATTAGTATGATTTACTATCATGTAATTAGTGATATATTATTTTGAAATAATTATAAAATAATCAGACATAAAAACTGGCAAATAATGATCTAAAGATTATGAACTAATAAATTGTACATATAACATGCACACTACAATAGAGGATGACAAAGTATTTCTAAATTTAATTAAGTAATTTTCAATTCTGGTTGTGTATCAAAATGGAAATTTTAAATAATGTTTCTGTGAGTCCCAGATCTGCCATTGGAGATTGTCATATAATATTTTTGAAGTAAAGGTTCAGGTAATGCACTTTAGATATCTCAAGATAATATTGCTGTAAAGTCAGTTGAGAAATGCTAATCTTAATTCATTTATTTTGCACCCATGAGTTATATGAAAAAAGTAAATATAGTGCTTTCACATATTTTTGTATTATATTACAGTTGTCAAAAAGAGTTGAGAAGATTGAATAGCCACATGCAACGAATGAAATTGGCCTGTATCACACTATGCACAAAAGTTAACTCAAAATGTATTAAGGACTTAGATGTTAGAACTGAATTCATAAATATATATTGAAGAAAACAAGGAAAACACCCCATAATCTGGGCTTCAAGATGTTTTAAGGGATTTGACTACAATATCAAGGAAAACAAAACCCAAAAATAAAGAAATGTGATTGCAACAAACTATAAAGATTTTGCAGAGCAAAATAAAAAATCATCCAAACACAAATAATCCTACTGAATGAGATAAAATATTTATAAACTACATATCTCACCAAGACCTAATATCTATTAAATATGAGGCATTAACCAAACCTGGACAACAACAAAAAAAATCAACACTCAAAAATACTTATATGAGCTGAACAAATGCATCAGTTAAAAAAATATGCAGATGATCAACAGGCACATGAATAAAAGCTCATCATCACTTACAAGAGAACTGCAAATCGAAGAGACGATGGATATCACCTTATATTAGTGAAAATTAACTGTTTCAAAAAAAAGTCAGAACCTATAAGTGTTGGGAGGTTTGTGTAGAAAAAATAATTTAAATAATTTCAAATACTGTTGGTATTATAAATTGGCATAGACTCTATAGAAACATTATGAATCTTTATAAAATATTTATCATTAATCAGCCATGTGATTGATAAATTCCACTCATAGTTATCAACTAAAAACATACCTATATCCCAACCATATAATTTAAATAAACAGGCAGACTAGCACTAGGGTTCCCTTGTGCAACTAGGCCCCTCCTTATTCTTTGTGGCTACAATTTTCTTCTAATCAATGAGTCACACCAAACACTTATGAAACTGCACTACACTGCTAGGTCACAATGAGAAAACAACACAGAACCACACCACACTTAGTGCATGATGATGGTAGTCCTAACATCCCAAATTGTACCCAGTCACCTACACTGTCTCTCTGTTGAGCCCTTTAGAAAGGGAATGTTGAGGCTGTTCAAGGAATTCAATGAATCCATGTAATAAACAGCCAATAAGACTCAAGAGTTTATGAGAATAGAAATGAGACAACTTTAAACAAAAATGACAGGGTTGAAACCTTGGTATGTGAAATGAAAAAAACTCACTGGAAGGCTTCACCAGCAGCTTCAACAGCTGCTGAGGACAGAATCAGTGAGCTGGAAGATGAGCAGCACAATGCCCTAGACAACAGCAGAAGATGGATAAAAGTCTTAAAACAAATTAATGGAAGATGGAAAAATACTCAAAAGAAGTAAATAGATGACCATAAATGTTTGGGATAAATTCGACATTAACAACTTAAAAATCATTGAGATCCCAGAAAGCCAGGAAGAAAAAGCTATGAAGAAGCAATAGTCAAAGACTTCATAGCTGAGAGTTTCCCAGAGCTGGAGTGCATGTACCCACACCATGGATCCCCAAAGAGTGTCAGATAAAAAAGATCCAAATAAAGGAACATCAAGATACATCCTAGCCACAATGATGAAAACCATAGAGGAGATAGAATACTGAAAGAAGATAAAAAAAATTAAATTACATATGAAGGAGCATCCTTAAGTTTTACAGCATATTTATAACAAATGATCCTTCAGACCTAAAGGCAATGGTAGGACATAGTAAAAAAAAATCTAATGAGGGGCCGGGTAGGTGGCGCTGGAGGTAAGGTGTCTGCCTTGCAAGCGCTAGCCAAGGAAGGACCGCGGTTCGATCCCCCGGCGTCCCATATGGTCCCCCCAAGCCAGGGGCGATTTCTGAGCACATAGCCAGGAGTAACCCCTGAGCATCAAACGGGTGTGGCCCAAAAACCAAAAAAAAAAAAAAAATCTAATGAAATTAATGCCTTACCAAAAATATTCCACCAAGTTAGACTTTTATTCAAATTTAAAGGAAGCATTCACAGCATCATAGATAAACAACAGCTCAAGAACTATACATACTCAAAACCAATCTTAAAAGAAGTGATAGAGGTAGTTTAAGGCACTTAATCACAATGTGAGTTTATATGTACATGATTATAAGAAAAAGAAATTGTCATTGAAATGAACAAGCAAATTTTCTGGTGTCTATTTCTAGTGGCTATGTTGTGGTTTGTGACTATTTTTATATTAAAAGCATTTCATAATATGGATGTGCCACAATAAATTTAATATTACATATGCATGTTTATAATTGTATGTAATACTTAAAATAAGAGTAGAAAATTTGTGGTTGCATAAACTGGACTGTAGGACTCTGAAGAAAATGTAAAATGATAATCAGATGTATCATATATTTTTATGGTGAAAAAGTTCTAAAATTATAGTCCTAGTTGTACTTTTACATAAACTAAAAATTAGTGGATAGTACTGCCAAGTGGCTTAATGTAGAGTATGTAAAATGTCAAGTCAGATGAAAACAGCATTTTATTTAGGTGGAAATATAGCAGAGAAATATTGCTAATTGACAAGTAACTGTTAAATGTTGTCACATAGTTAGTTTCCAGAGAAGAGTTCTAAAGATAGTTAGCAAATGAAACTGAAGAAATAAAATAGATCAGATCAAGAACAATGTAGTAAGCCTAGCATTTTATTTTTTAAATAAATTATATATATATTTTGTTTTTGGGCCATACCCGGCGGTGCTCAGGGGTTACTCCTGGCTGTCTTCTCAGAAATAGCTCCTGGCAGGCACGGGGGACCATATGGGACACTGGGATTCGAACCAACCACCTTTGGTCCTGGATCGGCTGCTTGCAAGGCAAACTCCATTGTGCTATCTCTCCGGGCCCAAATTATATTATTTTATTACCATAATTTACAATACATTATTGCTTATAAAACATTTATAACTCTATGTTCCAACTCCACCACCAATGTAAAATTCCTTCCACCATTGTCCATAAATTCCCACCTATTTCCAAGCTTGCTCCCTTGGATGTAACAAAGTAATATATTTTATATTGTTTGATTACAAGTTAAGTAGAAATAAAATTAATTTTAAAAGTGCTGCTAAAAGAAAGTTTGTGAAAGTTATTATTTTTCACAATGAAGTCATTAAGTAATTGTCAGAATGTTCACTTAGATAATTTTTGCTAGTTGATATTTCTGTTGTTTTGATTCTGAGTATTAGGTGGCTTCAGTGACACGTTGACATCACATTTTGTGTGTTACTATGAGGATGATAGTATTGGAAAATTTGGAGTTACTGTACAGCTGTGTATATGACCACAGTGTCCAGTAAATTCAAGTTCTGGGGCTTTTTATGGTGTCTGTGGAGCATGATTTTGGCTGCTACACCTTCCAGCAGTATAAGAAGGTGAAGGAAAGACTCCACTATCATTTCTGTCAAATACATGGTGATCTCAGCCCAAATACCAGCATACTAGAAGTTTTGGTTGGTTAGGCAACTCTGCTAAAATCAGTGGTTAAGCAGTGAAGTCAAGGCATTAACAAAGTTGTGATTATGGGTGGGGGGTTGAGCCAGGGAACCCTTCACAGGATAGGGGAATGACATACTTCACCTTCTGAGATTTCATGTTTTTAGCAGGAGGCCAGGGTACCATTAGTTTTCCACAGATTTTTTACATGTAGTTCAAGAATATTTTGTCTTTTTAACAGTCCTCTAATACGTGACATAAATGATCATTTTGGCCATTTAAACATATATAGTTCAATAGTTTAAAATATGAGCACATTGATGTGCAGTTTTTGAATGTCTTTTTCTTTCAAATTTGACACTGTTTACAATACTACAAAACCAATTAAATAATGCCTTCCCAATATCTTTATGCCTATTCCCTTAAATAACCACTGCTCTACATATTTTCTTTGATTTTGACGGCTTAAGCAACCTTATAAGACTGAGTACTGAAGTGTTTTTCTGAGACTGGTTTATTTTACTTGGTATAATATGCTCCTCAAAGTTCATCCATGTAATAATTTTCTCCTTCTTGAGACAATATTTCACAATAAGACATCCACTAATTCATATGTTATATACTTTGAAGTATTTTCATAGCCTTGGGTATAGTAAAATTTATCTTTACCGACATGGGTATACCAATATGTTTTTGAGAGCTTGCTTTAAATTCCTTTGAATATAGAATTAAATAAGAAGCATAGAAATCTTTAAACTAAGGAAGTGAAGTCATGCAATTTCAGAAAAGTAATGGAAAACATTTATGGAGATATTTTATTATGGATATTAGCAGTCAATTAGCTTGAATACTTATTTTTTCCTAGTGATGATGTAATATGTGTATATATGTGTATGTACATGTACACAGATATTTATATGTCATTATATGTGATATTTTTGGGGCTTAGAGGGTTATTTGTGTTGCCAAGGAATTAAACCTGGGTGTGTTATATGTAAGGCAAGTGTCTTATTTCTTCACTACTCTCTGGCATCTAGTGTATGTAATAGAGAAACAATAGAGTAAAACTTCATAAGAACAGTGTTCCTTCAAGTAATAATTTTTAAAGTTAAGGGAACTTGTGTGAATATGCTGTACTATATCCACTCAGAGGAAACCAGAAAAGGATTCAGGGAGTCCACTTGAAAATATAGTGAAAGCTGCAGTCTATTAATACTTACTACAATGTCACAGGTTCAATGTTAAAACATAGCTACTGACAAACAAAATAAAAACAATATCACTTTTATCTTAAGGGAATTTTTAACTTTTTAGGCATAGAAACAACCTCAAAATGTCCAATTGCAGACAAATGCAATTCTTTTTTTTTCTTTATGTGAAGTTTTCTACAACTTGGATGAATTGGAAGGAATCATGGTAATTAAGTTGAACAGAGGGAGGAAGAAAAACAACTGGATAATCTCATTTATCTGGTGTGAATATAGAACTAAAGTAAGAGAATAAATAATATAAACTGACAGCAAACACTTAGTACTGGAATATAAACTAAAAATTTCAGGAGTAAAAGAGTAGATGGATATGATACAGGGAATGTATGGAAGGTTTTACTATGCTGGTAGTGATAAAACTAGATAACTGGACATCTGAGCACATCAACAACATTATACACACATCATTTTAACATAGTTAAAATAATAAAAAATATTTATTTATCCAGGTTATACTGAGCCTGAGGAAAATGTAAGATATTCGTCATAGACCAAGGTTAATTCCTTTTAGCTGTAAGTTGTGAGGGAAATTCCACATCACTAGTTCTTATTTTAACTTAAGTCAAAAATGATATATTTGTACAATGATAGCACCTAGTATGTTTAAACACTTTAAAGGTTAAAGATTAAAAATTAACTAAGAAGTTAGTTAGCTAGATTAATTAGTTAGTATCTAGGCTGACTTAAATACTAACACTGGTACACAATTGGTTAATATCTAGAACCATTTATGGATACATGGTAACTAAAGAGAAAAAACATAAGCAGACATCAGAAATAAATAATGTAGGAAAAATATACTTTAAAGAATTAGGTGAGGGAGTTAATTAACAAGTATATTACCACATAACAAAGATAGTTTGTTTTTAGAGGCAGAAGTATTTATATTAAGTTTCTGTAATAATTATGCAAATGTCTTATTATTATCAAATATTTACTAAGACATGCAAATAAGCAAAACATATGATCATGTAGAGAAAACTGTAGGAAATAAAACTAAAGGAATCAAGATGATGATCTTTGCAGACTAGCTGAAAGGTAGCTAATAAAACATTTTTAGAAAAAAATTGCTCAAACACATAAAGTCTGATGGAAATTTATCATCAGATAACTAATATCAACACAGTAACAAATCATTTAAATAAAAGATATGTAAACTTTGGAACTGAAAAGTTTAATGTCAATGACCTGTAAGTAGCAAGGTGGACTTAAGAGAAGATCTGAACTAATGCAGATTATTGGTGAATTTTAAGATATATTATTAGAATTCTACTATGTGAATAACAAAATAATAAAATATTATTATGTAGCAAGAGATATGGAATATACAAGTAAGTGCATAGCCAGAATAAGAAAGGCACATAAAATGTTCAAAGAATTAATGGCTAAAAGCTCACTATATAGGATAAAATCATTTATGTACAAATGTAGTCAGGTTAAAACACCACAAAGAATGAATGTAAAAACAATCCACATTCAAAATAACTCAACAAAATAAAAATAGTAAAAACAAAGTATAAAAAATAGTGTTGAATGTTTAGAAAAAATAACTAATTTAAAAGAAAAATTACAGTAATATCAGCTATTTTCTCACAAAAACAACAGTCTAGATGTCAATGAAATTACATAATGTGTTAATTATCAAGCAAAAATTAATCAAAAATCTTTTTTTTTTTTGTTTGTTTTTTTGGGCCACACCCGGTAACGCTCAGGGGTTACTCCTGGCTATGTGCTCAGAAGTTGCTCCTGGCTTGGGGGACCATATGGGACGCAGGGGAATCGAACCACGGTCCGTCCAAGGCTAGCATAGGTAAGGCAGGCACTTTACCTTTAGCGCCACCGCCCAGCCTCCAAAAAAATTAATCAAAAATCTTAATTCAGGAAATCTACCTAAGGTGACATAGACATTCCATGAAACAAAACTAAAAGAACATGAATTTTGCTAGATGATATCTCATAGAAATGCAGAAGTGCTCCCACAATGGCTGTTTCTCAAATGACTGAGCTTCACCACTCAACAATGAAGCTTCTCAGAGATGCCAAACTAAACAAAAATCCAGGTTTGCTGGTACTTAGGCTGACATCTACATGAATTTTTTTGGAGTGAGTAAGGGAATCTTCTCCCACTTTTTTGCACTTCTGAAAACCATTGCAATCAAAGCCTTGCCCCACAAAAGCCAGATATTAGCCAGAGAGCTTAGACTTACTGAACCCTGTCTGCATACATGGCTGCTTGATAACTCCAATTGTTTTTTTGTACTATCATTCTTGTAGTAACACACCAATTTAGATGTCAACTTGGATTCAAAGCCACCTAATGTTCAGAATTAAAACAAATAAAAACTTATCAAAAAATCACTTAGGAAATCTGATGATAACTTGAATACTCTGTGATACATTAATTATCACAAATTTTTATATTATGCTACTTTAAAAATAATTTAATTACCACTTACCTGAAAACAAGCAATATCAAATATATTACTTTGTGCTGGCCAAGGTGGTAGCCTTGGGAATGGGTGGAAATCTGGGAATGATGGTGGAGGAAGTTTTATGTTGATGGTAGGATTGGTCGTGGAACAAATGGATTATGAACAATAATGTAATTTATGGTCTTTAAATAAAATATTTTATTTATAAAAGTGCAAACATTTTTCTCACATTAAAAGCAAAAGACACAATAGTGGATGGTAAATTAAAACCATATGAGAAAACATAATTAACTAATTATGAGTCAATCTCTGAAAGTAATACAATTGTATATTTCTTCCCTATTTATTCATTGATTGAAAAATCAAAAACACCTAAAACAAGAGATCAAAGCAGTAATTGTATAACCTCCTACAAACTAAAACTCAGACACAGTTAGCTTTATTGATAAATTATGCCAAATATTCCAACAAGAAGGTTACTATTTGTCTTAAATGTAAAGTAAGAAAACAACTCATTAGGTATTATTTTACCAATGCATAAATCAAAACATTATAGAAAAATAGACCGATATTTCTTATGAACATTAAAATAAATTCAAAGCTCCTAAACAAAACTTCAATATTCCAAGTTCCACAACATATATAAAAAGAACAAGGTACTATAACTAAATTGGTTTTATTTCAGGAATTCGAGGTCTTCTAAGCCTAGACAACCAATTAGTGTAACCTATTTGAAATGTTAATTGGATGAGAAATAAAGCCATATTTATAATCTAAATATAAGCAGTAAATATTTGAAAAATTACCACAAATTTATAACAAATCCACTAAACGAATTAGGATTAGAAGAGACTTTCCTTAGCCATAAATGAAAATAAGTTAATTTAAAGAATTCCAAAGCTAAATTTATACTTATTGGAGGAAACTTTAGTGTCTTTTTTTGTTTGTTTTTGTTTTTTGGGCCACACCCAGTGATGCTCAGGGGTTACTCCTGGCTATGCGCTCAGAAATCACTCCTGGTGTGGGGGACCATATGGGACACTGGGGAATGCTGCCTGTCATAAGCTAGCGCGTGCAAGGTAGATACCTTACTGCTTGCACCACCGTTCTGCCCTTAGAGTGCCTTTCTTGTTAGAACAGAAACAAAAGAGAATTTATGCTCTTGTGAATATATAATTTTGTAATAAATATCTTAGCTAGAGTAACTAGGCAAAGTAAGAAAATAAAGCTTATCTATGTTTTGTACAGAGAAGTATGACTATATTGAGGATGACAAGGATTTATATAAATAATATCTTAAGTAACATATACACAAAGGCTACTTGAATCAATAAAGAATCAGGCAGGTAAGCTACTAGAAGGATAAGGCACTTGCCTGTCATGCAACCAATGCTGGTATTATTATCAGCACTGCATCCGGTCTGTCAAAAGCCATCAAAAGTTAGTCATAAACACAGAGATAAGAATATTTCTTAAGCATCTACAGCTCAGAGAACAAGGTTAGAGCCTACTCACTAGGTTCACTAGTGAGTTCTTTCAAACCTTTAAAAAGATCTACATGATAGACTTCTGATCCTATATGGGCTCTTTCAGAAATTTGAAAAGAAATGATCCTCCAGCCTTCAAAATAGTTTTTATCAAGCAAACATATTTATACAAAAAGCAGATAAAGATACCACTAGAATATCTATGGACCTATATCCCAGATACTTATAGATGTAAATATTCTTAAAAAAATAACAAGTGGAATTTGGTTTTTGGGCCACCAAAACCAAATAAAATGGATTACACACCATGACCAATTAGGTTTTATCCCAGAGATACAAGATAGTTTTAATAGATTAAAATTAGTCATATTACTATATGCAGTATGAGCAAAATAATTATCATATGATCATATAAATAGAAGTAGAGAAAGAATTTGACAAATCCAACACTGATTCATAATAAAGTTCTCATATAATTGGGATAGAAGAAACCTTCCTCAATGCAGTAAAAGTCATTTACCACAAATCTATAGCTAATATCATACTCATTAGTGGAAAAATAAAATCTATCCCTTTAAGATTATTTAGTAGAAAAATACTCTTTTTTACCACTATAATTCAATATATTATTAGAAATCCTCACCATAACAGTTAAGCAAACAAAATTTATTAATGATATTGATATTGAAAAGTAAGTTCAAATCTCACTATTTGTAGATGACATGATTTAAAAATTTCTAAAAGCCTTAAAAATAATCTTCTAAAAACAATAAACTGGTACAGTAAATTGACAGGCTATATAGTTTATGGGCAGAAATCCATGACATTGGTATATGAAAATAATATAATAGAAGAGAAGTAAATAAAAAATTCAATTCAAAATTGTACCTCAAAATCAAATATCTTTAAATTAACAAAGGAAGTGAAGAAAAACTAAAAATAACTACTACTATCAACAAAAGAGGACAAAATTAACTAAAAACAGATACTTGCTTATAGTTTGAAAGGATTCACATTGTCGAAATGACAATGCTATCTAAACCAGTATAGAGTCAGTGCAGTCCCATATAACTACCTTTGACTTTTTAAAACACATAGAATAAATGAAATTGAAATTTATATAGAGTAACGCCCACCCTGAATAATCAGAAAAATTCTAGAAAAGCAATGGTGATGGGTTTTTCTTTTCAATTAAATATTATATTATAAAGATATAATAACAACAGTTTAGTGCTGGGATAAATATATTCTTTAATGGAATAGTATTGAGGGCCCAGAGACAGATAATTAATTATGTGTCAGCTAGTTCTTGTCAAAAGAGATTAATAGCATGAGATGATAATGGAAATTCTCTTCAACAAAGGGCACTGGGAAAATGGCCAGTCACAGGTATAAAATTGAACTCAGGTCCCAATTTTATACCATGCACAAAAATCTATTCAAAATGGATTAACAACCTTAATATCAGTTTTAAATTCATAAATTCTATTGAAAAATGAAAGAAGTCATAACATCTTTTATTCAGTGCATTGGACAAGAAAATGGAAGCAAAAATTAGCAAATGGGACTATATCAAGCTAAGAATGTTCTGTATCATGAAAAGAATGATGAAAAGAAAAAAATAACTTAAATACCAGAGAAAATGTTTTTCCACTACTCATATGACAGAGCATGTATTTATAAGACATGTAAAGTACTGATAAAACTTACAACAATCACATAAAAATGATGGTAGGAAAGATGAAAAGAAACTCTCAAAAATGACATATATGGTCAATAGCTACAAACATTATATAAAACATTACTGCATCAGTTATTTCTAGGTAAATGTAAATTAAAAGCAATACATTATCACCTCTTATCAGTAGATTGGCGCATATTACAAGAAATATAAACAACTAGTGATGGTGTGGATGTTGGGAAAAAGGAACACTCATTTACTGCTTGAGTGAAGATAAATTTATTTCTTCAAATATTTCAGACAACAAGATAAATATATGTTAAAAAACTAAAACTTGATCACTCATAACCCAGCTATCCCACTTCTAGAATTTTACTCAATTCCTAAGAAATCTCTTAATAAAAAACATATGTGCTCATATGTTCATTGCAGCATTATTCACAATAGCTCAAATCTGGAAACAACCTGAATGTCCAAGAACAGATGACTGGGAAAAGAAACTATGGCATATATAAAAAATAAATTATTACAAAACTTAAAGATAAAATTAAACCATGAGGCAATTTGCTGCCCCATGGTGGAACTCAATGGTATCATGTTGAATGAAATTATCAAGAAGAACAAATGATAAAGAATGATGCCCCATGTAGAATATGAAAACCCATAGTTAGGGAACAACAGATGGCCAAAAGCCACAGAATCTACAAACTACACTATAGAATGGAGTTTACCATGGCAATTAGACATATAGGGTGGACATGTAGACATGTGAACATGTAGCAATATTGAGGAACAGAGAGGTTAAGTATGAGAGTCACTGAGTCAATAGTGGAGGAATACAGATGCACAAGAGTAGTCACGTGGTGTTAGAATGTTATAAGCATGGAGCCCTACCAATGACAGTATTGTATGTGGCTAAAAACATTGGTCTCAGAGCATTGATTGGAGATTAATTCTCTCATAAAGCCCCAATCAGAAAACTTCAAATGAATTTCAAACTCGATGCAGAATTTTATAGAACCCAGAGACAATGAATGGAACATTTTAGAATAGATATATCCTATATCAAGTATATATATATCCTATATCAAGTATGATTCATATTTCTACTTAATATCTTCCGGTTTCAACCAGGTTGTAGAAAATTGTATTTATTTCTTTCATTTCTTTATTATTATTTTAATCTTTATTTTTATTTTTATTATTATTCTTTATTTTTGCAATGAACATATGAGCACAAATGTCTTTTATTAATAGAGTTCTTAGAAATTTGGTAAAATTCTAGAAGTGGGATAGCTGGGTTATAGGGATCAAGTTTTAGCTTTTTTGACATATATTCATCTTGTCTGAAATATTTGAAGAAACAAATACAATCATATCTGATTCATATTTCTACTTAATATCTTCCAGTTTCAATCAGGTTACAGCAAATTGTATGATTTCATAATTTCTTGCATCTTTATAGTATTTCATTGTGTATATAGACAGAATAATAATCCATTTGGGCTGGACACCTAGGTTGATTCCATATCTTAGTTATTGTACTAAGTGCAGCAGTGAACAATGGCATGCATATGTCTTTTTGAATGAGTGATTTAATGTCCTTGGAATTGGAATTGGAATTCCACAAAAGTGGAATTGCTGAGTCATATGGCAGATCAAATTAAGTTTAGCTGTTTTCCACAGGACTTTCCATGCTGTTTTCCACAAGAGTTGAACTAGACCACATTCCCACCAGTACTGGATAAGTTTCTTTTTCACTACCTACTGACCAGCATATTGTTCCTACATATTTTTGCTTTGTGTCATTCTCATTGG
This sequence comes from Suncus etruscus, assembly GCF_024139225.1. Taxonomy (NCBI): domain Eukaryota; kingdom Metazoa; phylum Chordata; class Mammalia; order Eulipotyphla; family Soricidae; genus Suncus; species Suncus etruscus. The sequence continues at coordinate 60,229,741 of NC_064849.1, forward strand.
TGTAAGATAATATAGAAATTCATTTTTTCTCTAATAATGTTTCTTTAGAAAATGCTAGTTAAATAATAGTTTGTACACTCCTTAACTTTTAGTACAGAACATCCATTATTTTTAAATTTTTATTTTAAATTTTAGGATATACCTGCTTATTCTCAGGGCTTACAATTAAGCATAACTTTTGGTAAATCTTGGGGACTTTATTGGGTGCAGGGAAGGGACCTTGTTTGGTAGCATGCAAGGAAAGCACCCCCCACATTTTGTATTATCACTCTAGCCCCTGTACATTTTGTTTTTATTTTATTTTTGTGTTTTTGGATCACACCCAGCAGCACTCAGGGGTTACTCCTAACTCTGCGCTCAGAAATTGCTCCTGGCAGGCTTGGGGGACCATATGGGATGCCAGCATTCGAACCACAGTCCTTCTGCATGCAAGGCAAATGCCCTATACCTCCATGCTATCTCTCCAGCCCCGTACATTTTATTTTTAATTTAATTTAATTTAATTTAACTTAATTTTGTTGTGAGGCCTGGTGATGAACACCTGGTGATGTTCAGGGATTATTCTTGGCTCTGAATTCAGGAAATATTCCTGGTGACCATATGGGGTGCAAAGGATCAGATCTGATTTGGCTGAATACAAGGCAAACATTCTAACTGCACTACTGTTGCTCTGCCATCTCTGCTTTTGTACATTTTTATCTTTATATAATAGAATTAGCTTCTTCAGGTGAAAAGTAAGTAAAAAATAAGAAGAAAACTTAATTATAGATTTCAGTTTACCTGAGATAGAAATATATATATAAGTACATAATATTGTATTGTATTGTTTAATGACTCAGAAGACAATTCATTATATAATTTGTAAATATATTCTTTAACACAATTTAGTTTAAACATATATTTTGTTCTAAATTTTGTAGTGTTCACAAGACTTCAGTGATTTTAAACTTTTTGAAAAGCTCATATAGACTTACTGAGATCAGGTTCAGTGTACTTTATTCATACAGAATATATATGATTACTAACTTTAGTATATTTTTTAAACCAAGACTTTTATTAGCTTTTAGCATAATGATCATTTGTAAGCTTTCTTGCTTTTAGCCAATTGTTTGCCACAATGTAGGAACATAAAACTACTTATTTGTTAATTTGAATATAGCTCTGAATTGAAAACTTATTTTTATCTTACAATTTAAGTATAGATTTTGAAATTATTCTTGGAAAAGAGTTGTAAGTTGTGAAACTATAATTACTCCACGCTTATCCTCTTGCAAGCCGATATGTTCATTTTCTTGTAAGGAATAACTTAGGAAAGATTGCTTTATAGTTCTGACACTTAGAAAACAGAATATATAATTATCTTCAGATATAGTAAATGACTTTGTTTTTTTCCATAAAGCCAGCATTATACCAAATAACAGTAACTCCTAGGACCATTTCTAAGTCATTCCATTTTATTTTTAGTTTTATAATATTTGCTTGTAAATTAAATTTTGCTTCTTAAATGAAATAGTTTTCTAAATGAGAAGAAAACACCTCCTGTGGTTGTTTCTAATTTCATTTTCTGCTAACATAGCTGTTGGCACTAGAGATGTAGAACAATTTTCAGAGTACCATCAACCATGTAATTTCTTGGCAAATATATGACAATTACTTTCCATGTAATTATAGTGTCATTCCATGAGATCCTACAGCTTTGTCAAGAAAGAGCTTTCCTAGGTCATCCTGTTCATCATTTAACTTGTGGTTGTTTGCTAATATCAATGTTCTTGTCACACTGTAAATTGTGACTCTTTTTAACACTGCAGTCATATGGAAACCATCAAATTCAAGCCAAATAAAATTATTATAATAATAAATTATTCCTCTGGATTAAGACAAAAGATAGTTTGAAATTTATTTTTTTAAATTAATATCTTTATTTAAGCACCATGATTACAAGCATGTTTGAATTTGGGTTTCAGTTCTAAAAATGAAAATCCCCTTCAAAGAAAATCCCTGCAAAGGAATGTCTTCAAAGTACCAAATAGAAGCTTCAAAACAATTGTTATAATTAGAAAAGAATTAAAGAAAAGGTATTAAAAATGATAATGGTTTACTTGTAGAAAACACTTATTTGATACTAAAAACCAAGTTTAGAATATGTTTGAGAGAACATTTACCAGTTAAAATATGCCTTAAAACTCATCACTCAATTTTTCGAAAGTAAATACATAGTTCTTCAAACTCACAACTTAGAATGAATTTTATATTGGAGCGTGGAGAAGCAGAAAAATATGTTGACATTTTCAATTTAATGGAAAAGTATTTTTTCTTAGTTTGGGGTTAACTAAATGGTGAAATCTCTGAATGAAAAAATGTTTAATAAAGAAATGTCAACAGTTTAAATAGAATTCTATATTCTTTCAGAATTTACCCCTTATAAATATAGAAGTTATATTAAATTTAGAATTATTTTAGTTCCCAGGCATGAGACCTTGTCCAGTGCGACATATTCACTCTTTAGAGACATTTAGATTTAAACAATTTAGGTATTATATAAAGTATTTTAATTATGATGTATTATGATAGGCTTATTACAGTAAGTCATATAGGCATAGTTTTGCTACTATAAAATATAAGAAAAATTAGTGATGTTAAAAGTAATATAATGGACATTTAAATCGGGGTTTATTCAATTATCAATATATTATTAAATTAATTATAAAAATATTTTAAAAATATTTTTACAAAAATGCAGAAAGGAACAAACCAATTTTTCCAAATAACCACTTTTTTAAAAATAGTAATATTTTATTTTAAAATGGTATTTGCTCAATATGATGGACAGTTCTTCTTCAGAGATTAAAAATATCAGAGGACTAGAGATTTTGTTATTATAAAAATTAGAATGCCATCATTATTATTTTTTCTTATTTTTTAGGGGCCACACCTGTGATGCTCAGGGGTTACTCCTGGCTATACACTCAGAAATCGCTCCTGGCTCAGGTGACCATATGGGACGCTGGGAGACTGAACCAAGGTCCTTCCTAGATTGGCCTCTTGCAAGGCAAACACCCTACTGCTGTGCTATTGTGCGGTCCCTCCATCATTAGTTTTAATTAGAATTCATGCTACATTCTCTGGTTATTCCAGTATATTATTCTATATTTTGATAAACATTAATCATCAAGGAAATTATATTTATTTTGTGTTTGGTACCATAAACACTTATGCTCAGGGCATATTCCTGGCTCTGAGTTAGGCATCACTCCTGGAAGGAGCTCCCAGGACTTGATTATGTGTGAGTATTGGGCTGAAGCCACTATGTTGCCAGGCAAGTGCCCTATCCACTCTTATCTTTCTAGTCCCCACTTATTTATCATACTAATTAAAAAAAAACAGAAACAAAAACTAATGAACAATCAACGGTATGTTTTTGTATTTGTTTTGGCTAGCACCGACAATGCTCAGGATTTTCTCTTAGATCTGTACTCAGGAATTACTCCTGGCAGTGCTCACTCCTGAGCATATGAGATACCAGAGATAGAACCCAAGTTGACCTTGTCCAAGGCAAAGCTTCAGCCCCTAATGTTTGAAGACATGTATAGTTATTTTGGGGCAATCTTTCTTTGACCAGTATCTTTTCAATAAAATAATGCTTTGTGATCAAAAATTTGCTTTTTATGTTATTTTATGTTTTTTTAAATGTCTATAATAGAAATTAAATATTATAAGGGATTTGTAGTTTTAGGTCATATCTATACAATTTTTATTATAAATAATTTTTATTTAATAATAATTTTGTAGTTCAAAATATACGTGAATGATATTTTTAATGTTACATATGAAAAAAACTTGGTGTTTTATTTATGCTGTAAAGTTCCATTTCCTGAATATCTGGACATGAGTGGTATGCTAAATCCTCGATTATCTTTGATATTAAATGTCTCTGTCCCTTCTATACTGGCTAATTTTAGTAAAAATAAGATCTGGTCTAAACCAGTTTATGTATTAAAGTTATCTTATCTTTCCTGGACACAATACCAACAGGGCATATCCCAAACTAATTGTATAAACACTTGAATATATTTCTGTTTGCTGCCTTAAATCTTCATCTGCTTTTAACACTGTACCAAACTGAAGAATTGAAATAGATGTCCTAAATCGTCTTTACATTATGGAGGAGCCTTTTTTTTCCAATGCAGGTAGTTTTAAAAATAATCTTATGTATCTCAGAATAATGACACATTGAAGGTAAAGGAATCTGATAAATCTGAAGCTCTGGAATCAGATTTTTTTTTTTACTTTGTCAAGGGATTTGAATAACAAATGACCCATGAAATTAGACTGTAAGCAAAAGGATTTGCATTGATGAAAACCAGAGAACCAATAAGGGAATAAGAGATTTACAGATCCCCAAAATAAAAAAAAAAATTACTTTGATTTCACGTATCAGAATCTACATCATGAAAACTTTTCAAAGTAAAATCAAGGATAATCTAAAACTAAACTAAAGACAATAAAAGTAATTTGTCAAAATCAAACACTTTGAGAATTACAAAGAACTTTGAGTTCTGACCCTCAGGACCTGTCATTACTATGAGAGGCTGTAAAACAGGTTTGGGAGAAAAGTATTAAAGGAGTGGGGTTGATAAGGTAGAAGTCTCCATGGCTGTTATAAAAGTAAATCTTCCTAAACTAGAGCTAACAGTAAAAGAGAAAGATTTACTACAGGCTGTCTTTGTCTCTGCTGCTGTAATGGGCACTATTAGCTATATGTTGTGAAAGCAGCCACTCGGGAAGATGTGAGACATTACTTTTGAGATTGATTCTGGAATTCTCACAGCTTTTGTTCTACAACCCTTAGAAAAGTTTCATGGAAAAGGCAGACAGTTTTAGACCAGGTTTTTTACTTGATCTTTGCAGTTGTGTTGTGTGGTAGAACTTGGTTTCAGATACTTGTAGTTTTAAATGACAGTTTTCTACTACATTATAGTAGAATTCAATCATATATTGGTAAAAGGCTAGTATTCTAATAATGATGGAAAGCACTTATTTTGAGGATAAATATAATTTTCTGAAACTCATATTAAAGTGCTTGACTTAGTTCACAGTACAAAGAAATAGACCATGGATCCTCAGTGTTGACCATGTGAACTGCCAGTATTATAGGGAATTATAAAGGATATTTCACACAATAATCAGTGTCAAATATCAAGATTTATTTTATACACTTAGATTTTTATAAGAGAAAAATAAAAAAATAATCTACTTCATTAAAAAGTTGTTTTACTCATTTCTCTAGTTTGTCCCTAAATTTTTTTTTTTTTGCATCATCAAGAAAGTTCTGCAACTTTTAGTTCACTGAATGTTTACTGCAGAGTCATCAATAAAACAAATGCACCATTTCAATATTTCAACCCTAAAATGTCAATATTTTCTTTCAAGGAAAAAAAGTGCACACTGATGACAATAATTAGGAAGACAGTAAAAAAGAGTGATTGAGACAAAAACTGTTATTAAACCAGAGTCAAACTTAAATGCAGTGGATACATTTTGTTTTGAGAACATTTTAAGAATGTGCTGGAGACTAGTATAAGAGTTTGATAAAAAGGAATAGTTAAACGTATCAGGTCATTAGAATTTATGTTAGCCTGCTGTGAGAAGATGGCATTTCCTGAACCCATGTCTGAAGTGTTGTTTTGGCCCATTGTCAGCTAGAAAATAAATGTTTTGTGAGATGTTTACAGCACTATATCACCTCCTGGTGCTTCGCTCTGACTAAGGAACAATGAATGGTGGGTCTTTAAATTCTTTTGTTGGCTAGAATTTATTTTATATATACTTCTTATTAAATGTTAACATAAAGTAATTTAAATTTATTTGATTTCTACAAAATATTAAATGTGTAATATTTTACCAATGCATCTAAGAAAATTTATATAAATAGTATTAGGGCAAACAATTTATTTTGGAAGTATCTTATTTTTGATTTTTTAAATTAATGAGCAATATTCCAATATTAATAATCACAGTTGAATGTTTGCAGCATGCCAGCTCCATAGACTCACTATTTTCTCAAGTGAGATGTATAACAATCTGTGAAAAAACATGGGTACACTCCCACAAAGCAGAAAGCTGGCAATTTTGGTGAATTTTATCATTTTACTGATTGCCCCACATCACCACCCCTGTATGATTTCCTTTGGGGACACTAAACTGACCAAACTTTAGGTACACCAGTTTGGGGTCTGATATCATCAGAGTTTTTTGATGTGAGTGCAGGCAGTATGCCTTACATCCTTTTTCCAGGAGGACTGGCAGCTGGCAATATACCTTACAAAGCTTCAGTACCAGTAATAGAACTTTAAATTGCTGGACAACTTCGTTTGTTTGATACTTTCATCTCTACAGGAACACACCAATTTAACAGAATGGGAAGCTAAGAAGAGCTTACTAAACCTTCTCCTATTGTATTAATGACTTCATTGGAGATATAGTAATTTTCACAAATGGCTTGCTATTGTTCCTTTTGTCTTTTCTTTCTTTTTTAAACATTCTTCTATTCCTTTTTCTATTTTTATCTTCTTTTTTATTTTTATTCTATTCTCTTTAATAACTTTTCTCTCACTTATCTGGAAACAAATGTATTATAGTCAACTATGTCAACAATGTGGTGCATTTTTAAATAAAGTGAAAGAAATCAAAAGAACTGAACTTGAGAGGCTAAAACTAAGAGTGAAGATTAGTCATGTGGAAGAATGAGACCCTACTGCTGCACCAGGCACACAGGTTCAGAACTCAGATTCAGGACATGGAAGACTAAGACCTGATATTGTTTCAACCACAGGAAGAGCTAACTGACATACCTCAACAAAGTGATACCCACAAAGTTCAGAGGCCACTCTCAGGGGTATGGAATCTTAAGCAATGGTTGTTTACAGCATGAGATAATTTATCACTAATATAATATTCTTGGGACACCTGGCAGTGGGGAAGACTGACAGCGACATAAGAAAAAAGCACTTTTCATGTACTGCAAAAGATACCACTATAAATCAGCACAAAATTCCAATACACCTTATCGTTGAAGACAGCAATTCTTCAGACCCAATTGATAGTATCCTTTTATATAACCTCTCTGAAGCAGAGTTCAGGTGGGAATGCTTAGAATGTTCAATAAAATAAAAAAATAATGAAAAATAAAATAAAATAAATAATGGAATGCACTGCCAATAAAATACAGGAAGTATGAGAACAGAAATGAGAAAATACAACTGAGAAACTTGGTAGGCTAAATGAAAAATTAAACAGCAGGCCTCAACAGCAGAGTAGCAACTGTTGAGGACCAAATGAATAAGCTCGAGGTGATCTGAAGAACCATCCAGTCAACAGAAGATGGAATGAACTTAGAAAATAAATAAATAAAATGATGACAGGAAAACTCTAGGATACACTCAACAGAAACAACATAAGAATTTTTGGAGTCCTAGAGAGTCAGGAAAAAGCAAATCAAATACAGCATTTCTGAGAAGTTCCCAAAGCTGGGGAATGCATGTATTCACATTCTAGACACCTGGAGACTACTATCTAAAAGTAACCAAACTAAAAGAACCCCAAGGCACACCCTAGTCATAATTATATAAATAACAGATAAAGATAGAATACTGAAAGCAGCAAGATAAAATAATTATATATGAAGGAGCATCTTTAAGATTTACAGTAGATTCAACAAAGGAAGCTGTCCAAAGCCAAAGGAAATTGTGGGATATAGTAAACACTGGATGAAATAAATGCTCACAAATCATATTTAAAGAAAAAATGCACAGCTTCATGGATAAATGGTAGCTCAGGACTCCATAGAGTGGTTCGAATCCCAGTGTTCCATATGGTCCCCCGTGCCTGCCAGGAGCTATTTCTGAGCAGACAGCCAGGAGTAACCCCTGAGCACCGCTGGGTGTGCCCCCCCAAAACAAAACTAAACAAAACAAAACAAAGCAAAACAAAAAGAGTAAAACTTTAAATTGTTTCTTTAAGAAAAGACACATCCCATAAACACACCAAACTTCTATAGAACAATGCCACAAAATTTATTGGCAATAATCTTGCTTAATTTCAATGAAGTAAACACACCAGTTAAGAGACACAGAGTGGAAGGATAAATTAGAAAATTGAACCAATGTTCTGCTGCCTTTAAGAAACACATTTGAATATTCAAAGCAAACAGAGACTCAGTCAAAAATTGAAAGATAATTCTTTTTTTTCTTTTTTAGCCACACTCAGTGACACTCTGGGTTACTCCTGGCTATGCACTCAGAAATCACTCCTGACTTGGGGGATCATATGGGATGCCGGGGATTGAAACGAGGTCCATCCTAGGTCAGCACATACAAGGCAAATGCCTATCGCTTGCACCACCGCTCCAGCCCCCGGAAAACAATTCTTGAAGCAAACAAGCTCCTAAAAAAGGCTGGGGTGGGCATACTAGTATCAGACGACATAGTTTTTAGGCTTAAAAAGGTAAAAAGAGACTGTGGAGGTCACCTCTTAATAACCAAAGGACATGAATACAATGAAAAACTTACATGCCTAAACATATATGAACCTAATATGGACCAGCGTAATTCTTAAAACAACTGCTAATAGACTTGAAGAAAGACAATAAAACAAGACAACAGTAGTAGGAGATTTCAACACTGCTCTATCACATCTCGATAAATTAACTAGAGTAAGTCTCAGTAAAAAAATATGTGCTTGGAGGAAGAGCTAGAAGAGAAGAACTTAGTAGGTATATAAGGCTTTTCATCCCCCAAATTAAATACACAATTTTCTCTAGTGCACATGGGGAATTCTCCAAAACAGACATCATTCTGATTACAAAACATGTCCACAAATCTTCATTATAAAAATCACACCAATTATTCTCTCAGACACAAAACACTGAAAATAGATGTTGACCACAGACAGAAATGGAGAAAATTGCAAAAATCTGTATACTCAATATTTGCTTAATAAACAATAAATAGGTCAGAGAAAATCAAAAGATATCTGAAAACAAATGAGAATGAGGATATGAGGTCCCAGAACTTGTGGAACACACCAAAAGATGTGGTAAGTTCATGGTAATTATTTGTTTTGTTGTTGTTGTTGTTGCTTTTGTCCTATTTTGTAGTTGCTGGCTGGTTTTGGTTTTTTTTTTGTTGTTCTTTCCGTTTGTTTTTGTTTTGTTTTATTTTAGTTATGTCTTTTTTCTTTTGAATTGATATTTACAACTTCTAGAACTCCTTCCAATTATTTTTCTTTTTTCTTTTCTTTTCTTTTTTTTCAAACAGAATTATATAACTTGAATCATCTTGTTCTGCATCATAAATAGAGGGGGGGGGGGAATGAATGTTTCCTGGACCAAACAGTCACATGAACATTCAGTAGAAATAAAAAATGAACAGACTTAAACACCAAACCCAAAATTAATGACAACAGAATCTATACCCAATCTATGACAAGCTATTTACAGAGTGGACCATTTACACTAGCAGTCTGGGTGGGCAAAGGAGGGAGATATGGGATGCATGCTGGGAACAGGGGTAGAGGGAGGACAACACTGGTTGGTGGTAATGCCCCTGATGTATTGTCACTATGTGAAAGATCATAAGTAACTTTGTTCACAATAAAAATAAAAAATTAAAAAAGTTGTGTTAAGAGAAAATATATTAGCTTTTCCAAGCATTTATCAGAAAGAAAGAAAGAAAGAAAGAAAGAAAGAAAGAAAAGAAAGAAAGAAAGAAAGAAAGAGAGGAAAGAAAGAAAGAAAGAAAGAAAGAATGAAAGAAATAAAGAAAGAAGAAAGGTTGGAGGAAAGGAGGAAGGGAGAAAGGAAGGAAGAAGAAAGGAAGAAAGAAAGAAGAGAGAAAGAAAGAAAGAAAGAAAAAGAAGAAAGAAAGATAGAAAGAAAGAAAGAAAGAGAAAGAAAAAAAGAAAGAAAGGGACCCACATAAACAACTTGACTGCATAGCCTAAGAAACTAGATAATGACAAAAAAAAATAAGTCAAAAGCTGGCAAGAGGAAAAAATAAAAATACTTAGAGCAGAAATTAATGAAACTGAAACACTTGAAAATCAATTCAAAAGATTAAAGAAACCAAGAGGTCCTTTTTTGAAGAAGAAAAAAAAAAGAAGCCAGATCAGTAAACCACTAGTAGGTCCCACAAAAAAAGAGAGCCAAAGAACAACAGACATCAAAATGATCATCAAATATTACTTTGAGAAACTCTATTCCATAAAACGAGAAAAAAAATAAGTAAAGAGGAAGAAGCTAAGTTCTCACTATCTGTAGATTATATGATGCTTTCTTAGAAAATCCTAATAACTTTACAAAATAGTTCCAGAAAAGAAGTAAAGTGGCAGGTTAAAAAATTAACATTCAAATTCCATAGCTTTTCTGTATACAAGGAATAAAGGAGAGGAAAGAGATATTAGAAAACAATTCAATTCACAATGTGATTCATAAATCAAATACCTTGGACTAAATGTAAATAAAGAGGTGAAAGTACTATACAAAGAAAATTACAAAACTCTACTTTAATAAATAACTAGTACACTAGTAAGTGGAAATTTATGGATTAGGATTAATATAATTAAAATGGCAGTAGTTCCCAAAGCACTGTACAGATTCAGCGTATTCCTCTTTTTTTTCTAAATAATTTTTATTGTGATCAAAGAGAAAAACAAAATTTTTACAATAATATTTAAGTACATAATGGCAATGAATCAGGGTCACTCCCACCACCAGGGTTGTCCTCCCTCCACGCCTTTCCCAGCACCTGTTCCATATTTTCTTCCTTTGCTCCCCGGAGTGCTAGTGTAACTGTTACCCTCTGTGTATAGCTTGCTGTAGATGGGGTATTGATTCTGTTGTTGATTTTGGGTTTGATGCTTAAGTCTGATCATTTTCTATTTAAAGATACCCTTGACATTTTTTAAATAAATAAATTAAACAATCCAGAATTTTATATTTGACAATGAATGACCATGCATGGCTAAAGAAATCCTTGGGATTGTGTAGACTAACATTCTTACCCCCAAATCCACCAGCAATATAATATGGCACATTCCCCTTTTGTCTATGCACTCTAAATGAGGGCAAATCTTGTGCACAGAAACAGCTTTTTTCTACTAGGGATAAGAACCCATCATTTTATAATACAGGGATGTTTCCCACCCTGAGTATGTGTCATGTGGACCCAACTTAGACTCCATGTGATTGGACAGCGACCGTCTAACTCAGAACCCCAAATTCCAGATGTGGAACAGATACAGGTCCCAGCAATAGCACCAGGAACCAAATTCCTTCCTGGGAAATTCCTAATACCACTCTAGCACCAACTTGTACCCGTTTTAATATGACATCCTGACATGAAAAAAAGGCAACATCTAAGAGAAGTTTGCCCTATCTCATCACCTAACGGTATGATGCAAGGATGACATGTCATCCTTTGCTCTATGCAAAAACCAAAATCGCTAACTACAGAAGACAAACTTTGACAAACTAAGACTGGGCAGAATCTATCGAGGGACCAATGAGAAAGATCCTAGCTTAGTCCCTGGCCTAGGATTCATACAAAAACCAAGATCTCTAATTCCAGAGGACTGACTTTGACAGAACTAAGTTCTGTGACTGAGCAGAACTTCTGGAACCATACTGAAAGGTCTTTGTCCTAGGATCTGAGCAAAAGCCAAGACCTCTAATTACAGAAGGCTGATTACAGCAACAGTAATGGAACAGAACTTCTAGAACCATAAAGAAAAATTCTCTCCTAGCATTTGTGTTATCACCTACACAAGTACCAAGATCTCTAGTTATAGAGGCTTGATGTTATCATCCACATATAGATGGAAATGTAAGAACTCTCCATGACATTGAAGCTAAAAGAACACCTAAAAAATAGACCAATATACATCTATTAGGAAAAGTGAACTCTTGGAATTTACTTATACATTGATAGACATGGAGGGTATTATGAGTTTTATGAATCAGATGAAGAGTGACATACATCAAATGATCACACGTATTTGTGGGATATTGCAAAACATAGTATAAAAATAATACCCCCAAACAATAGGAATGATAGATAGGAAGTGCAGGAGAAAATAACAGTTGGACATGATCTCTAGAAAATGTTAAGTATTGAAAGAGACTAAATTCATGATACACTTTTAATAATAGTATCCTAAATCATGGTGTCTAAAGGGAAACAGAGAGGGATGCATAGAGAGAAAAGAGAGAGAGAGAGGCATAGGTATTTAGTTTTGTCCTTTTTTAACAATACCAATATACCTTAGCCCCTTGGCCCCTATCCCCCATCATTTTGTATTTGTGTTTCCCAATTTATTTCATTTTCTTTACTATACTCTGTGGTCTAGAGTATTCTCAACAACTCCCTTTTAAACCATTGCATTTCTTCATGCAGTAATTCGAAATACCACATGTAGTGCCATCATCTTTATTTATACTTCTCTGGGTTACTTCATTTAACATAATATTTTCCAGTTTCATCCCTGTTGCAGTGAATTGCATGGTTGCATCATTCCATATAGCCATGAAATATTCTATTGTATTTATGTACCACATCTTCATGATGTTGTTGGGCATCTAGTGTGATTTCATTTCTTAGCTATTGTACTGATTGCTGAGATGAATATTGGTATAATACATCCTTTTGGATAAATGTAGAAAAACAGATATTTTTCAATTATATTAATTGTATATCTTAATAGGATAAATTATTTTTAGGCTTGTTATATTTTCATAATTTAGGGAATTATTCTTTATGAGATAGTATTTCTGGTCATGTAATTTACAGATTAAAATATTCATTGCTTACTAGTGTATATATTAATAAGAAAACAAGTGAGTACACCACTACTTATTGCTGCACTCAATACATTAGCTAAGTGTTGCAAGTCAGCCCTTGATGGGACTGGATGATGATGGGATGGAAAATGAGGTTTTTCTCCTCCAGCTTAGACCACGCGTCTGCCACCCTGTTCAGCCAGCAGTTCTGAGGTGAAAGTGGCAGGTAGAAAACTCACAGGCAGTCAGGTTTCAGGAGATCTCAGCTTTATTCAGTGGATAAGGATGAAGCAAAAAGCCCCAGAATAAGCCCCAGCAAAAAACCCTAGCCTTCCACAGACCCTTGCTTTTATACACAAGAATCAGGTAACACCTTAGGGTGGGAGCTGAATATGAAGTAAGGAATAATCCAATATACTATCACCAGATGACACCCTAGGGTGGGGCACTATTATTGATTAGGGTAGGATCAGTATCCCAACAGCTAAGGGTAATAATCAACCTAGATGTCCAACAACAAATGAGTGGCTCATGAAGCTGTATTACATATATACAATGGAATACTACCTAGCTGTACATCACCTTATCTGAGTACAAGCGTTGTACTCTCTTGTCTGAGAGATCACAAGATCTCTCTTTTTATTCTATACATTTTTAATATAATTTTATTTTGATCATAGTGGCTTACATATTGTTGACAATAATATTTTAGGTACATAATTACATAAAATCAGGGGGATTCCCATCACCGATTTGTCCTCCCTACACCTTCGTTCCCATCCTACCTCCCATATACTCCTCCCTCACTCCCGGGGCTGCTAGAATATGTGGTCCCCTATGTACCTAGTTTACTACTTAGTAGTCTTACACCTGTTTGGTCTTGGTACCTCCCTTATTTCCCCCTCTAACTGGGAGGCAGGACTAGATAGTTCAAGTTATGTGGTTTTGTTTGAAGAATAGAAAAGTAATAAACTGGGGAAAAATCAAATACGCCAAAAATGGGCGGAATTCTTCTAGAGGCTCTCATCATTGGTTTGAGAGACGAAGGGGAAAAAGAAGGTGAAACACCACAACAGTACAAAAAGAAGTGTCAAATAAAATATCCAGAGAGCACTCCAACAATAAAGATAAGCACCACAAAAAAAGCCATTGTCTTGAGATAAAAAACATGGCAGAGCACATAAAGAAAGAAAAGAAAAAAAGAAGAAATAAATATAAATGGAGACAACAACTTCAATAACCACACCCAAACAAAGAAATATACAAAAAGTAGATAGGTAAACAACAAAAAATAAATAAATAAAAATGTTTTGTGCTTTTTGCCTTTTTTTTTCTTCCCTCCTGCACAGGCACAGTAAATATTGGGGTCATTTGAAAAGGAATTCTCTTGGCCTAAGAGATATGGGGTTTCTCCACCCTTGGAGTATATTGTCATGGGATTAACTATAGACTCATTTCAGGTTCATTTTCTCTCCCCTTTGTGCTTTCATGGTGTTTGGAAGACTTCTGCTCCGTCCTGGTTGATAACATCAGACCTCTGTATCTAGAGATCTCAGTTTCTGCACAGGTCCAGGAGTGGAACTTATGATGAAGTCTTTCTTTGTGCTACTAGAAGTTCTGATCCCTCAGTGTCATTTTAATCCATCTTCTGTGGTTGGTGGTCTTGGTCTTTGAGCTGATCCTAGGCTGGAACCTAGGATAGTGTCTTTCGTTGTTTTTCCAGAAGACCTATTCCATTGCAATTGTCTCAGCCAGACCTATTGACCTGGATATCATGGTTGTTGTGCAGGTCGTAGCTCAAACCCTAGACTAGGGCTTTTTTATTGGGCCCAGGATACATACAGTCCGGTCATGGGTCTAGCAGCCAGTCATCTGTAAACCGCGATCTTGGCTTTTGGACTGACCAAAGGGTGACAAGTCTTCTGATTTTGTTTTATCGTTAGCTGGTGAGGTAGGATAACCTGCTCTTAGGTCAAGTTGTTCCCATTTTCCTCATTGTCAGTATATCATATTAGAGCTGGCACTTGTTGGTGGCCCAGCAGTATTAAGGATGTCCCAGATGGAATTTGTTTCCTGTAACTGTTGTGAAGAACTGTGTTGTTTGTAAGTCTGGGATCCAGGGTTCAAGGCTGAATGGATGTCGTCTAATCACCTGGGGTCTAAGTTGGGTCCACGTGACATATTTTCAAGGTGGGAGATATCCCTGTATTGTAAACAAGTATGAGTTCTTATCCCTAGTAGATAAGAGCTCATTTTTATTTATTTATTTTTTATCTTTATTTAAACACCGTGATTACAAACATGATTATAGTTGTATGATTACAGTCATGTAAAGAACACCCACCTTCACCGGTGCAACATTCCCACCACAAATTTCCCAGATCTCCCTCCTCCCCACCCCCCTACACCTGTACTCGAGACAGGCTTTCTACTTCCCTCATTCATTCACATTGTTATGATAGTTTTCAGTGTAGTCATCTCTCCAACTGCACTCATCACTCTATGTGATGAGCTTCATGTCCTGAGCTGCACCTACCAGCCCTCATCTCTCTTGTCTCTGAGATACTGTTAAAAATGTCCTTCATTTTTCTTAAAGCCCATAGATGAGTGAAACCATTCTGCGTCTTTCTCTCTCCCTCTGACTTACTTCACTCAGCATAATAGATTCCATGTACATCCATGTATAGGAAAATTTCATGACTTCATCTCTCCTGATGGCTGCATAGTATTCCATTGTGTATATGTACCACAGTTTCTTCAGCCACTCTTCTGTTGAAGGGCATCTTGTTTGTTTCCAGAGTCTGGCTATTGTAAATAGTGCTGCAATGAATATAGGAGTAAGGAAGTAAGGAAGTATGGCCAAAAGGAAGTAAGGAAGTATGGCCAAAAGGAAGTAAGGAAGTATGGCGAAAAGGCACATGAAAAGATGTTCAGCATCACTAATCGTCAGGGAGATGCAAATCAAAACTACTATGAGGTACCACCTCATGCCACTGAGATTGGCACACATCACAAAAAAGGAAAACAAGCAGTGCTGGCAGGGATGTGGAGAGAAAGGAACTCTTTTTCACTGCTGGTGGGAATGCCGTCTAGTACAACCTTTATGGAAAGCGATATGGAGATTCCTTCACAAACTGGAAATTGAGCTTCCATACGATCCAGCTATACCACTCCTAGGAATATACCCAAGGAACACAAAAATACAATACAAAGAGCTCATTTTTATATGTAAGATTTCCCCCCCTTTTTAGTATGTCTTTGCAGGGAGAAATGGTGCTACATTATATTGCCAGTGCATTTGAGGGTGGAAAGAGAAGAAAACAGAAACAGGTCACACACCAAAAAAAGATAAAAATAGGAATAAAAATATATGTGCTCACATGTGTATATGAAGAACAAACATTTAAAAAATGAAATAACAAAATAATTAAAGGAACAATGTGATTCAAAATACTACCTTAGTTTTGGGGAAATGCAGGTAGAAAGGTGGTGTAATTCAGGTCTTATACTTATGATGGAAGTATAGGTTTTCCCATTGTCTTTTTTGAGATTCTCTTGTGGAGTGTGGGTTCCCAAGCACCTTTTCGTCACACACCCTAACCTTCTTGAGATTGGCAAAAGATTTGCAGCAGAGAGGTCTTGGAAGATTTCTTGCATTGGGGATACTTTTAGAGCTAAGTCCAGTTTCAAGTAACAGTCCACGTTAGGGGGAGTTGATAGGGAGGGCCCCGCATCATGAGTCAGCAGGGGAGTTGGTTGCCTTTTCTTGTAGGGGACGAGGTGTAGGTTTGACTGGGTGTCCCTTCGCTTAGGTGCTGGGTACTGGTTCGTTGGGATAGGAGGTCAGTCTTTATGCCTAATGGATTAAGAATTGAGGATGAAGCGTTTTAATAAGGTGGGAGGTCTGATGGGATTGAGGGGTGAAGGGATAGTCATATTTCCAAAGAGGGAAAATGGGAAAGCCTATGGAAGGGGCAGGAAAGAAGAAAAGAGAAAATACAGTTAAAAAAAAAAGGAGAAAAAAAGGAAAGGAAAAAAAAGTAGTGAGAAGAGAGGAGAAAATAGCAAGGGAATGCTAGTTTGCTTGAATCTGTTCGATGAGTATGGCCTGTAGTATAAGTCTGTAGATCACAGTTGCTGCTTCGGTGGTCTTACTGGTCACGTGCTTCAAATCCTAGAAGAAGGTATAGCCTAGAGATAAAGTGTATGTTAAGGAGTTTTCTCGGGACATTCTCTTAGTGCAAGCTGGGTATGGTATCTCATGTGTCTGAGCCCTGAGATGCCATCTTAGTTTGTCCATCCTTAGAATCCAAGAACGCCTGTGGACAGAAAAGCTGTGAGGTTATTTTAAATATAGTAAGATTAAGGAATTAAAACATATTGTTATGAGATGTTTCCATTGGAGTCAGTAATTTACCATGGTATTCTTTACCAGTGATCCTGTATAAGATCTCTAAGGGATTATTATGGATCTTTGTAGTAGAAGGCTGTTTACATACCTGTTCTCTCTATGCTGCTGTTTCTGCTATTGCTGGTTTCTTTGTGTAGTCAAGAGTTTGTGTTGTTCCTCTTTCGTGTGTTTTGGATACTGCTCCTGAGTATATGTTAACTGTTAACGTGTTTGGAGTTTCTAGCCTGTTAAACCATGTTATTTGATTTTTGAGTATTAGTTGTATATAAGGCATATGTTCTAGGTGCTTCAGAATAGTGCTATCATTCTGTGTTTATCTTTCGTCTTCTGACTTACTTCGTTTAACATAATATGTTCTAGGTCCATCCACGTTGCTGCAAAGTCTGTGACTGTATCATTTCTGACTGCCATGTAGTATTCCATTGTGTATAGATACCACATCTTAATGATCCATTCATCTGTTGTTGGACATCGAGGTTGGTTGGTTCTAAGACCTGGCTATTATACTGAGTGCTGCGATCAATAGTGGGGTGCACATGTACTTTGGAATGAATGTCTTTTCAACTTGGGGGTAGATACCTAGGAGAGAAATTTCTGAGTCAAATGGCAGTTCAATTCTGAGTTCTTTAAGCACTCTCCAGACTGTTCTCCATAGGTATTAGACTAGGGGGCATTCCCACCAGCAGTGGATGAGAGTGCCTTTCATGCCATATCTCTGCCAACAGAGATTGTTCCTATTATTTTTGATGTGAGCCATCCTCACTGGTGTTAGATGGTATCTCATTGTTGTCTTGATTTGGATCTCCCTGATGATGAGTGAAGGTGAGCATGTTTTCATGTGTTTGTTGGCCATTCTTCTGTCTTCCTCAGAGAAGTGTCTATTCATTTCTTCTGCCCATTTTTATTTGGTTTTGGGGAGCTCAGCTTTCTGAGTACTTTGTATGTTCTAGATATCAGCACTTTATCTGATGTGTTGAGCATAAAGATTTTTTTCCCATTCTGTTAACTCTCTTCTTGTGTTAAGTAGGGTTTCTTTTGCCATGCAGAAGCTTTTTAATTTGATGTATTCCCATTTGTTTATGTTTGATGCTAAATTTCCTGCCATTGCTACTCCATCCTCAAAGACCTTTTTGATATATAGGTATTTGAGTGTTCTGCCTATTTTATTCTCAATAAACTTTATAGATTCGGGTCTAATTTCAAGGTCTTTGATCCATTTTGATTTGACTTATGTCTAAGGAATGAGGTATGGGTCAATTTTCACTTTCATATGTCCCATCCTGCAGGACTCCATTATTCCGTGGGTGTATAGAGGGAATCCAGCCTGTAAAGAGAATGGGGGGAAAGAAGAGACACGGAGACCAAGTAAAGTGTCTTATCAAGGTCTCCCTTTATTGATGGGTACAAGCTCTTTTAAGCACAATTAAAACAGGGGGTGGAGAAGAACCAAAATGGAACACCCAGCATTACAGACAGTCTTTACAGGGTGCATCCCTGTAATTAAACTTTACATATTGTTTTTACACAGGAACCAATTTTCACCTTAAGATAGTAAAACTTCTAAGATATCTCAAGCTTCCTGGAATATATGCCTGATAGGAAACTGTGATATTTCTTAGGGCTCTGGGCTAGTCAATGCCTTAGTTTATGAATTCTTGCCACACAGAATGGTTTGTCCTGCTGAATTCCATATCAGGGTTTGATCTCTGGCTGTCTCTGACATTCATACATGTGGTTTTCCAGTTGTACCAACACCATTTGTTGAATAGACTTTCTTTGTTCCATTTCAAGTTCTTGACTCTTTTGTCAAATATTAGTTGGCTGTATATCTGGGGGTTTATGCCTGGGAATTCTGTTCTGACCTACTGGTCTGAGGTCCTGTCTTGTTCCAGTACCATGCTGTTTTGATCACTATGGCTTTATAGTATAGTTTCAGGTTAGTTAAGGAGATGCCACCCAGCTTCTTGTTTTTCAGTATGTTTGGCTATCCTGGGTCTTTTGTGGTTCCAGATGAATTTTGTGATTGATTGTTCTAATTCTTTAAAGGATGATGTCTGAATTTGGATAGGGATTGCATTAAATCTATATAGTAGTTTGGGTAGCATAGTCATTTTGTTTAGTCTATACATCTTTATCATGTGCTTCTAGTGAAGTTACTTGACATATAGACTTCTGCTATAAATGCCAATTTTGTAATACATGTTTGTTTTAGATGAATTTTGAACAGCTTTGAAATGATTGATTATCAGTTCTAAGAAATTACTGCTAACTTTAATTACTATATATTTACTTAAATCCCAAATAGGCTTTACTGTCTTTTTGCCAGAAAAAAGACTTTATACTATATCTTTTAAACTACAAGAAATAAGTTCAGTGTTCATTCAGGATAAAATCAAGTACATTTATGTTTCTTCTGCCATTCAAATGTTGTACTCCTCCTTCCCCTGGATGTATTTAACTTCTATTTCATACACTATTGATGTGTAATGTACAAAACATTCAATATCTGTGAATATATGAAGTTTGATCAGTTAGTTTTTTAACCTACTTAAGTTAGTTTTACAAACTCATGTAGATGTTCAGAGACAATATAAATAAAAATAAAAAAATCAAACAATTTGCCTGTAGTATAACATGAATTAAATTCTTGTTCAAGAAAGGCACAAGTCAGGGGCTGGCATCAGTAGCACACAGTGGCTAGGGTTTTTGCCTCGCACATGGCCAACCCAGGTTCAATTCCTAAAATCTCATATAGTTCCCTGAGCCTACCAGGAGCAATTTCTGAGACCAGAGCAAGGAGAAACCCTCAGTGCCACCAGGTTTGTCCTCAAAATAAACAAACACACAAAAAACAAGAAAGGGTCTAATTTTAAAAAATGAAGTATTTTGGTCTGGATAATTTGCTGGAGGTACCATAAACATATATTGAAAAGAAACAAAATGGAAGATAGGAGTATGAGAAAATTTTCTGAACAGATTTGTAAAAAAAAATTTCTGTAATATACATCTGATGAAGGGATGTTATCCCAAATATATAAAAAATCTTAACAATAAACAAAAATTAAAATACACAAACAAATGAGATGAATAGAAATTCACTCATGAAAGAAATCAAGGAGAAAAGGAAAACTATGTGGAAGGGAAATAACAGGAGAACAGGGCTGGGATTTCTATTATATTAGTGATGTGGGAAAGTGATATAGGTATAAATCCAAAGCACAGACTCAACAACACTTAAAATATGGGATCTAAACAGTAATTACCAACTTTGCAATGTGTCTGTCAAGGTTTAGGTTGGTGGTGGGGAGGTGTGTAATAATGGAATTTGGGAACATTGTAAATGGGGTTTGATACTGGGCTAGGATTGGTCATATAATTTATATTTTTATATATTTATTTTATTTTATATGAATTTTATAATTCATATAATTTTAATATAATTTTATATTTATATAATTGATAATTATATATTTATTGACTTAAATTTAATGAACTATAACTTCATAAGTCAAGGTTCTTTAATTAAGAATCATTAAAAAAGATATTTAGTAATGGAAGGTATTGTTAAAATAGAATTTGAAAGCAATACTCAATATCTCTAGGCAGTTGAAAATTAAAACATAAGTAGATATTAGAATTCAATTACTATGAAAATTTAAAGCCTTGTTAATACCAAATTGGGAAAGGTTATGAACAACAGAATATCATTTTTCCGTGAATGAAATACGTTATACTCACTTTAGTAACACAGCTTTGCAGTTTCTTACATATATAAGTATATTCTGACTGAATATTTTCATTAATTTTTTTTGTTTTTCTGGGGGTCACACTCAGCAGTGCTCAGGGGTTACTCCCTGAATCTACAATTAGAAATCACTCCTGGTAGGCTCGGGGGACCATATGGGATGCCGGGATTTGAACCACTGTCCTTCTGCATGCAAGGTATACATTATACCTCCATGCTATCTCTCTGGCCCCTGAATATTTTTTATTCTTTGTATTTATCCCAATATGTTGGAAACATATACCAAAGCAAGCACATATACATGGATACTTATTGCTGTGTTTTTTTTTATAATTATCTAAACTTGATGGCAATCAAAGTATTTTTCACTACATAATTAGAGCATTAAAATGGTACATTAAAATAATTAGGAAAAGCAAAGAAGAAATCAGAAAGGTTGTTCTGAGTAAGAAACAAAATTTGTGAATTGAGGTAGTTAAAAAGGTCAGACTATGGCTGGAGCAATAGTTCAGTGAATAAGTACAGTGAATAAGTTACTTGTCTTGAATCCATCTATTTTGGCCAACTGATTTTTTGCTACAAAATATGTGAACACAAGGTTACTCAACTAGAAAAAATGGCAGTGAGAACTTGGGCTCCCATCTTATCTGTTATATCTTGACCTTGGATTTAAATTTTGAATGAGAAAATTGTTTTATCAGCATGTTCTTTCTCAATAATTTCCTCATCTACATGAGAAATGTAAATTTTTTGTGATATATTTTATTTAATTTTAAATTGAGTTGCATGATAAACATTTTTTCATTAGCTAAAATGAATGACTAAAATGGAGTCTGGCAATTACCGGACTTCTGTATTAGCACATATGTTCTTCTCTGGACATTTGGCATTGCTTAGTGCAGCATATTTGCTAATATCCAGTGCTATCGTTTGTTCTTTATAAAAAGCTACCTTAAAATGGGAGTTGAGAAAAATGGAAAAGTTACGAACAGATAGCACATAGGCCATATATGTAAGATGAAATATTAATTCTCAGGTATATAGAATAGACATTTCTGAGAATAAATGATTAAAATTAACCTAAGATATAAAATAAATTAAATTGTAACATTTTATTAAATGTAGTATTTCATCTTATACATTCATGCAATCATTAAATCTTTGTATTA
This sequence comes from Suncus etruscus, assembly GCF_024139225.1. NCBI lineage: Eukaryota > Metazoa > Chordata > Mammalia > Eulipotyphla > Soricidae > Suncus > Suncus etruscus. The sequence goes on from NC_064849.1 coordinate 60,251,898, forward strand.
ATAATTATATTTATTTATGTAAATATTTTCTTTATATTTTTATGAGAAAAAATTATGTGAATTTTAGAATTTAAGAAAGCCAAAGAAACACAAAAGAATAGAAGCAGTTAAACCAAATGGAAGCTGTAATTTTCAGTACATTTAGAATGGATATAAAGGATTTAAATTGTAACTTTTTATGTTCAATTTTGGCCAATTAAACACTTATATACATGCTTTCTCTCATTTAAAAATAATACAATTAGAGTTAACTGTTCTTTTTTGTTTATTGTTTCTAAAGTTCTGTGATGATTATTTTCTTGGTTGAATGGACAAGCCAAATGACAGTTAATGGAAAATCTTTTTTCGTTGTTTTATTTTGTAGATTTTTCCAGTTTTAGCATTTAAAAATATTATTCTTTTCTTTCAAGGTTAAATTAAAAGAAAACAATTTGAAGTATTGTTGTGAGTGCAGCCATATAGAAACTATTTTACCGGAGATGATAAATACTTTCCTACTTCATCCTGTAATTTTGCTGTATGCAGTCTGTTCTTTCAAAATTATGCTGTCCACCAACATATTGGAATTTAAAGCACAATCTCAGAAGTTTGTTTATTTCATTTTTATTTTAACTTGGAGAATTTTAGTTAGATAAAAAAGAAAAACAGTTTGTTGGTGTTCAGGGAAAGTTTGTAATTTTATGCTAATCCTCTTTTTTCTCCTACTAGTTTCAGTTATCAATAAACCTATAAGAAGATGATTATCTAATTTCTAGGACACATTGATGTATGAAACTCTTTAGAGTTTAGGGATACAATTTTACACTACTTTGAAATTTGGAACTAAAACACAGCCACCACCAAAGTGCCAGTATTCTCTACCTGATTGAATTCTCTCTATATTCTTCCTCTCTTTCTCCCTTTCTTATAATAAGGTAACCTTATTTCTGTTGTCTGAGTTAAAGGATTTGTTTTCATTTGGCTTCATTTCTTTGATTAATTTCTTCATTTTGCACATATGAGGAAACTTATCCCATATTTATTTTTTTTCAAGTCCCATCTATGTTGTTTAAAAGCAAGATTGTATTTTCTTCTCTTGGAGCTAAGTAATATTTCTTTATGTGCACATATAATATATACCTTATTCATTCATCTATTGTTGTTTACTTGGGCATTTTTCAAATCTTGGCTATTGTAACAGCACTGTAAGAGTAAAAGATGTCATATCTTTGAGTTAATGTTTCTGTGTATTTTATAAATACTTAAATATTGAAGTTTTAAGTATGGAGCTAGATGTCATATCTTTGAGTTAATGTTTCTGTGTATTTTATAAATACTTAAATATTGAAGTTTTAAGTATGGAGCTATTTTTAATTATTTATTCTGGGCCTCCTCAGCTGTACCTTGGGTCTCAGGGTCTCTCCCAACACACCAGAGCATGCCTGATGCATTTGTGTGCATGTTAATAATATGGTAGTATAAGGACAAAGTGGTACCCAGAGGCCATCAAGGCTACACCATGGAATACAGTGGGGAATAAGGTGCCATGGGTTAAACTCAAGATCTTCAAAGCAAATACATACAAAACTTGTTCTCAACCCCTTTGAATGTGTCTACAACACTTTTTTAATGTTTTGTTAATTACTCATAGATTCTGGGTTGACTTTCTATTCACACTAACACAATAAGAACATTCCTGTTTGGGGACAAACACAGGGCTCTTTTGTTTGTTTTGCACCCTGTACACCCTGTATCACCACATATAATTTTCCAAACCTGCCAGGACTGATCACTTAAAACCAGGAGTAAGTCCTGAGCACTGCTGGTTGTTAACCAAAATGAAACAAATGAAAGCAAAACAAAGCCATAAAACAAGCCTCCTCACTCAAAAGAGAGTTCTTGTTCCTGTTCTTTTTCTTCCTACATCGTGGAAGAAAACTTAGTATTTCTAGAATTTTTGATAATGGCATTCATTCTTTTTGTCCTTATAATTATTTTATTTAAGCACCATGGTTACAAATTTCTCATGGTGGTTTCAAACATAAAATGTACATCACCCTTTAGTAGGGTGCTGAAAATGAATAAAGTGATATGCATAGTATTTCTTCATTAGAAATAGTGTAGACCACAATGTCAAAAAAGAAAAGGTGAGCAAGAGCGAGACAAGAGAGAGAGAGAGCAATAAAGAGAAAGCAGAAAGAGAATGAGGGATAGAATAATAAAGAGAAGTAAAATTCTTTCAGAGGTAGGTGGGGGAAAGGGGGGAGAATATTGGGAAATTGGCATTTATTTGCATAAAGTTTCTCAGACAAGCAATAGATATATTAATTCATTGCCATTAAATAGGCTTCCTAGAAATATATAGAGACTTCCATGAAAGAAAAATAAATCCCACCAGATAGTAAAATATAAGTAAAACCAAAACATGTTTAATAGAAAGATAATAATTAATAATAATAATAATAACAATGATAAATAGGGTGTCTTAGAAAATAAATCCAATTTACTGTTTACTTCTGGCTTTATGCTCAAGAATCACTGGTGGAAGTGCTTGGGTGACATACATAGTGCCAGTGATTGAAGAGGTATTAGCAGGTGTTAGCTACATGCAAAGCCTTGACCTCTATTCTCCATCTATAGGTTTTGTTTATTTTTATTTTTATATAAATAAATAATATCTTTTATTAGGCACCATAATTATAAACATGTTTGTAGTTGGGTTTCAGTTATAAAAAGAAACACCCCTTTTACCAGTGCAACATTCCCACCACCAATGCCCATCTTCCTCCTCCCCAACCCCCTGCCTGTATTCGAGACAGGCAAGAGTGGTGAGCCTAGTTAGAGAAATAACTACACTAACAATTATCATGACAATGATAGTGAGTGAGAGATTTTTTAAATTTAAGAATATCTTCGTTAAACATCTTGTTTTATTTATATATTATCTTTTTATTTCATTTATTTATATGTTATTATTAACTAAACTTCAAGAGTATGTCAAAAATTTGGTATGACAATTTATAGATACCTTTAGAATTGGATATTTAAGAGCTACTTCTTTTCTTCGTAGTTTTATGTTTATCTCTTTCTCTCTGTGTGTGTATATGTGTTTGTGCGTGTGTTTGAGTGTGTTTCATAGATTTTTTGATCTTTATTTTAGCATTTATACATTTCAATAATGGCAAACTCTCCTATATTTTGCAATTTGCTTTGGCAGAGACAGTTCTTCATAAAATCAAGTCAGTTTGAATTTCTGGTATATATCTTTTTGAAGTCCTTGAAACGGAATGATTTGTAATCAGAGTACAATTTTGGGTTAGCTACTGCCCATGCACTGAGATTGGAGTGGCAGTGCTACTGGCTTGAATCCCTGTCTAAAGAAAGGCTATAAAATTAAATTTACACTTTTCTGAGTTATCTACATGGGTATATTATTTGAGACTTGGTCAGGCTATGATTTAGTTTTACTACTCTAGCACGGCAGTAGAATAGACACTCTGGCTTGCATAGTTCACTGAGGACAGCAATTAGGCACTTTTGTGTACTTAAGTTCCTGGCCTGATAATTTCTCTTCTCTGTAGTCAAGAAAATTTACAAGTTGTACTCTTTTAAGTGTCACATTAAGAAGACTTCGAATGAGCTACATGGCTTTCTGCTTTCTTTAAGTTCATATTTAGGCCAAATGAAGTCTGTATTTAGCAATCCATTGACCTATGAATTAGTTACCTGTTTGGTTAGAAAAGGACCTGCGCTAAGGCTTTATTTGTGGTTTGATTCAAATTGGCCCATGCTCAAGTTCTGACTGAAAGACACAGGTTACTTTTTTTTTTGAGGACTACAAGCTCAGCCATACACTCTAGAAAATTTTCACATTATGCAGCTTCCAGATATTTTGGTCAGTCAAGGCCAAAATACCTTGATGTTTGATCTTGCCATGACAGTTAATTGGAGGGAAGACTGAAATTTAATTCTGATAAGGTTCATTTTATTTTTGCTTTTGGACCCACACCCAGTGATACTCAGGGGTTACTCCTGGCTATGTGCTCAGAAATCGAATTCTCCTGGCTTGAAGGACCATATGGGATGCTGGAGAAATTAGCTTTCAGAGAACTATAGGTGTTCTATGTCAGTTATCCACCATTTAATTTTTTGCTTATCTATTTTAGACCTCTCAGTATTTTCACTCTTAGTTAACAAATTCTTTAATCAGCGGACAACTATTTACATGTTTTCAAATTGCAGTTAAAGTCTTGAAGAATAAGGAGTCAATTCTCCCATCCAATCATATCTTCTAGTTCCTTTTATTATGCCACATAGATCTAATTAGCCTCACATCTGTGCCTGAAAACACATTTTCCATGTCATTTTTTAGTAATATCTTTAAGCATCATGATAACAACCATGATTGTAGTTGGGTTTCAGTCATTAAAAAGAGCACCCCCCCTTTCACCCGTGCAACCTTCCCATCACCAATGCCCCCATCTCCCTCATCTCCATCCCCCTCCTGTATTCCAGACAGGCTTTCTACATCCCTCACTCACTGACATTGTTATGATAATTCTCAGCATAATTATTTCTCTAACTGCACTCACCATTCTTTGTGGTGAGCTTCATATATTGAGCAGGTCCTGCCAGCTCTCATCTCTGGGAATTATTTCAGTATCTTATTTTTCTTAAGACCCATAGATGAGTGAGACTATTCTGTGTCTTTCTCTCTCTGATTTATTTCACTCAGCATAATAGATTCCATGTATATCCATGTACAGGAGAATTTCATTCTATGTCATTTTCTACCTAGAAATATAGTCAGTCATCTGTTTTCCTACCAAACTGTTGTCCAGTGCTCTCCAGTAAACTTTTCTTTGTTTTTATAATCAATCAAAAGTCTGACCTCTTTTCAATTCAGTACGTAGTTTAAATTAACATCTATACCCATCTATCAATTTATTTTTTGTGTGTGTTTTTTTTAATAAATTTTTATTGTGACCAAAGTGCATTACAAATCTTTCACAAAATTATTTACGGTACTTAGTGACAATGAATGAGGGGCATTCCCACCACCAGTGTTGTCCTCCCTCCACCCCTGTTCCCAGCATGCATTACATATCTCTCTCCTATACCCCCCTCCCAGAATACTAGTGTAACCAATTTACAGCTTGTTGTAGATTGGGTATCCACTCTGTTGTCCTTGACTTTGGGTTTGGTGTTCAATCTGATCATTTTTTATTTTCACTACATGTTCATATGACTGGTCCTGGTAGCATCTTTTTCCCTCTCTCAATTTATGAGGCTGAATAATTCAAGTTATGTGATTCTGTTGGAGATAAAAAGGATAAGAAAAAGAGAAGAAAAATTTGGTATCAACTACCAAAAAATAAAAATTAAAAAATATGGAGCGCTTCACATATTTGCGTGCCATCCTTGTGCAGGGGCCATGCTAATCTCTGTATCGTTCCAATTTTAGTATATGTGCTGCTCGAGCGAGCACTCCACCTATCAATTTGTCATCTCTCTCTATTACATCTATCTCAGATGCAGCCTAAGATGGAGATATTAACCATATGCCTTTAATCAAAACCCAGATGAATGACTATGATCAGATAAGGTTTTCAAATACAAGTTTTCCTCTACAGATTCATATATATGCTGTTCTAGAACTAGAAATTTTAAAATAATAATGCACCTAGAGTATGTTGACCATGCATAACAATTAAATTTTATGATTTTACAACTACTGGTATTTGATAAATCAGATCTCAGATTATTTTCATAGAAATTAAAATATTGACTGAAAAACTGAAAGTTGATATTGGAGAGGTAATACAGTTTAAGACACTTGCCTTTAATGTGGCTGGGCCCTAATGAAATCCCTGGTACTGAAAATGGTCCCTGAACCACAATCAGTAGTGATCTCTGAACTCATAAAAATATAGCCTTTAGGCACTGTTAGGTACAATCCTCCAAAACAAAGAAAACAGACAAAGTTTAGCATTCAGATATCAGGATTGGGCATATTTTCCTGAGGAAAATGCTCATTAATTGAAGGTAGAAATTATGTGTATAAGATTCTCCAGATGTCTGCAAATTGAGCAGAATGTCTTATAGGTAGCAAGCGCTCAAAAATATTCAATGAATGGTGATAAAATTGAAATTTACTATAAGGGCTTACAAACCAGAGCTAATATATACCTCTCTCTCTCTCTCTCTCTCTCTCTCTCTCTCTCTCTCTCTCTATCATCTATCTATCCATCCATCTATCTGTCAGATGTGGAAACAACTTTAAGACAAAAAGACTAGTTGTTATCAATCACATTCTCATCTTCTCTTTCCATTTTTTTCCTTTCCTCCTTTATTCTTTTCATTATTCTATGATCCCCTCTTCTTGGTCCTCTCTCTCAACCTCTTGCTCCTCTTTCTTTTTTCCCTATTTTCTGAGGATGTCTGCAGAAGTGTTCTAGGTGTCTTACGGCCCTGCCTGTGTATTTGTTCAAGCCTTCATGTTCAGTACTTGGGCCTAGTGCTTCTGAGTGCCATTAGACCCTCAGACATGTGATTCATGCGCTCCAGCCCTCTGTGCTATCTTCTTGACTCTTTATTCTTCCTTCTTAGTGTCTTCCTCCTTTCCCATTTATCTCCCCTTTTTATATGTTATAATCCTTTTTTTGTCAAATTATACCTATTCATCCCTTTCTCTTTTTTATCATCATTGTTTAACTTATAGAAGCCACATTCCATGGAGCTTGACCACTTAAACTACCTCCCAGTGACTCCTCAGTTATAAAAATCTCAAGATACAACAATGGATTAATTATGCTGCTTCATATGAAAGGCATTTTCTTCTTAAACCTAGACTTAGTTATCTAGAATTCTAGAAAGTTTTGTTCATAATAGTGATTAATAAACATTGATTTTTTAAAAAAAATTTACATATTTTGGTCTTGTCAACATTTTATTCTGAATCATATACAGATCATGAATCAACTATCACCTAATTCAAAGTAAATGGTAGCTAACAACAAAGAATAAAAATCAAAGTATGTGGGACCTTATATATGGTAGAGTGGATAGGATGCTTACAATGCATGCAACTGACCAGAGCACAATAACTGATGTGCCATCTGGTCCCCTGATCCCACCAAGAGTGATTCCTGAGTGAATACGCAAGTGTAAGTCCTGAACACTGCCAGGTATAAACCAAAAATTAAAAAGCAATAAAAAGAACAACAAAAACTAATTATGTTCTATGTTTTGATCATATCAAAGGTCACAAATCCTTGGACTACATGGTAAATTTTTATTTCCTACTCATAAACTTCCTATGCATAATTTATTTCCTCTGCAGTGTGTTTTAAAGTTAACATACTTAGGAATCATTTTGCTGTTTTTCCTCAAACAATTTAATTTATTATTTTATATCTCAAGCCTTATGTTACATAATTGAGTTCTACATTTGCTTCTTTACATTTAACTATATGACAAATGAAGCTAAGACTATATTTTTTATGTTTGAAAACTTATTAAACACTGTGATTTTTAAGTTTTTCATAATATAATTGTTTCAGGTATTCAATGTTCCAGCAACAAAGCTAACACCAGTATGAGCATTCCCTCATTAATATTCCTTGTTCCCCAGCCACAACAAAAGGGCTGTGTTTTTAATTAAAAAGTAAGCTTTTTGAAAGCAAGAGTATTTGTTATTATATTTTTATTATTGTGTAACTAACAGTACTTTTGTATTTCTTTGCTTTTAAAGTATCATAGACAAACATTATTACTGCAATTTAGATTCTGAATCAGTAATTTCAATATAAAAATCAGCTAAAGAAAACCGTAGATGTGAACTATATCAGATATAATTTTAATCAAATGTTATTCATGTGTTATTTATCCAGAAAACATTGGTGGCTAAGATTTACTAAATGAACTAAAGGGAGTACTGATGGTAGTGCTCAGGGGATCATATGGTGTACTGGGGGTAAAAATCTGAATGAACCCTGTAGAGACAAGTACTCTGAGAGCTGAAACTTCTTGGAAAATTGAGTAATAGGGATATTGACTAGGACTGATTTTAGGCTATGTGTTTATTGTTAATGGTTTATTTCTGTTTTCTTACCATAATTATCAATAGGTATTTTAAATATTAAGATTGTAGTATTTTGAGATATTTATAAGATCATTATATAAATAGGTTGGTCTTTAAATATGACTTTATTTTGGTATCTCCTACCATTAGTTATTCTTACCCTCTTGTGGAATTTTATAAAAACACTTACTTTCTTCTAAGAGTTTTTTATTAGTCATTTCTCAAATTTACATGGTACAATGAGCACACCTGCAAACAAAATATTATTTAAGACATTGTTGTGGAAGTATTTTCAGAATCTGCATTTTTAATGCAGGGATATTCAAATAATATGAGAAAAAATTCCCTTACTTTTCTCATTTATTGAAAAGAGTCACTACTAATTGAGCAAGGACTACACAAAAATTGGATTGAGATTGATATTTTGTAGTTTGTAAAAGACTTTTTTGCTCTGACACATTCAGAACTCTTTAAGAATATATATTTTTCTTTTCTTTTTTTCTTTTTTCTTTTTTGTTTTTGGTCACATCTGGTGGTGCTCAAAGGTTACTCCTGGCTCTTCACTCAGAAATCGCTCCTGGCAGGCAAGGGGACCATATGGGATGCCAGAATTCGTACCACTGTCTGTCTTGGATCAAATGCCCTACCACTATGACTATGCTGTCTCTCTGGCCCTGTAAGAATATTTGCTAATGAAAGTTGACACTGGTGGTAGAATTAGTGTTAGGACATTGTATGTCTAAAACTCAACTATAAATTACTTGTAAATCAAGGTGCTTTAATGAAATAATAAAAGATTATTTCCTAGTAAGCTTTCCAAAATTCTGTGATTCCCATTAATGAATACTATTTTATTTCTTACATATATTTTACCTATATCATAATCAATATGTCATGTATCTATACATAAATACGACATGTGGGCTGACAGATAGCTATTCAGGCTGGGCCACAAACATCAGCATGTCAGAGGCCCAGTTTCAATTTCTAGCACTACATGGTCCCCTGAGCACTGCTGGGACTTACCTTTGGACACTAAATCAGGAGCTACTTTAGAGTAACACAGAATATGACTAAAACAAAAACAATGACATTTGCTATATCTGAATTATTTGCATCCTTTTATTCATAAATAAAATGAATAAATGAAAGATCCCCTTGCATCATCATGCATATAAAATCCAATTTGATTAATGTGGAACTATGTAATGTTTACAATACTATATACAGCATTGTAAATTATGTGATATATATATATATATATATATATATATATATATATATAGCGGATATCAAATATTTAAGTTTTTGGGTTTTTTTTATTATTGCTTTTGGTCCACCTAGCAATGCTGAGGGGTTACTCTTGGTTTTTAATCTGGCAGTTTTTGGAGGACTATAAGAGATACTGGGAATCAAACCCAGGTGGGCTGTGTATAGCAAGGGACATTTTTGATGTATTATCACTCCAACTTCAAGATTCTATAAAAAATATAAGAATTATTTTTATACTGTGCACAAGAATCATGACTTTAAATAAGCATTGCATTGAAGGCAAGGTTTTAGGACACTACTGATGCAATATGTATGATTAACTTTAGTTTTTATAAACTGCTTTTACTGTTTCTTTTAATATAAAGAAAGAAGACCTAGGATCCATTTCAAACTACAGAGAAAATTTAACCTAGACTATCTCTCTTTCAAGAAAATTAACAGTACCAATGGAGCCCTTTATCTATTGAATGCAGACTTCATTAATTAATCCTTTTTTATCGGTGACAGCTAAAGGTAAATCTAGAATATTCAGCTTCCTTGAAATGATTTCTAGTTTTACTCTTAGTAGTGAAAATACATTTTTCAAGCATACTTATCTTTTGTCACCATGTATAAATTAAATCAAATTGCACTGAGCTATTTCTTCCTTTGCATTGACTAAAAAAAAAAAGATAGCCATTTAGATAATACTTTTTATGTTATTAACTTAATATTTTTGAGAATGACAAAAAGAGTATCTTTCTGTTACTCTTCATTTTCATGATACTGAAAGGTGGAATTTTATAGCATTATAAGTAGAAATTTTCTGCATCACTAAGACCATGGCTTAAAGTATAATGTCTCCTGGACAAGGGAGAAAAGATTTCTACTAAGAAACAATTCTAGTCATATATCATGTACTGTCTAATTTATTATCATTTTCACTAAATATGCTTTTCACATAAAAGTTGAATAATGGTATTTAGTACATGTATTTTTCCTACTTATTCTTTATCTCATCCCACTTAAATATTCTAATAATTTTTGTCATTAGGAACAATTAGTCAACATTTAAAGGAAGTCCATTGAAACTCGAAACAAAGATCTTAGAAAACTGATCTGTCTTTCAAATGAAATGCTTTAACATTTAGTTCGGGTATCAGCTGTTTTTTAATGCTGATGCTTTTTCTCATGTAAGGATATGCTGTTAGACTATTACCTGCCAGAAGCTAGTAATGAGAAAACGTTCTAATTACATGGATATTTGCCAATTTACACTCACTTTTAACAAAAAGTGACAAGCATGTCACATTTCATCAGGTCACATCAGCTTTTTTTTTTTTTTGTCTTCAGAAAACAGGTAATATTAGACAACCTGATTCATATAGAAGTTAACAAGAAAGAAAAAATTATCTACTTGGGACTAGAGATTAAAAAAAAAACTAAGGGTTATCTATAGATCAGTTCTTTTCTGTGTTACTTTTCTCTACATTTCAAATGAGGATTAACTACCCTACCTATAAATATTTCATTTGTGTTAAAGTGATATGATTTCTATATTTAGTTATATTTGTTTAATATACACTGAGGCTGCTCTGTTAAAAACAATATTATGATCGTCATTCTTTGCTTTCAAAGAACATGCCATCTGTCATAGATTTTTAGGACTATTATTTTCAGAACAGTAGCTGCTAGTCACATGTGGTTGTTAAATTAATTCAGTTTCTCCATCACATCAGTCAAAGTTCAAGTGCTAAATAATTACTGTAGTCAATGTTTTCTATGTTGGCCAGTACATTAGTAGAATCTTTTCATAGAGAGTCATCCTGAACAGTACTAATTAATTTATAAAATACACACAAAATAATGGCCCATATGTATTTAATACCATCAGTACATTGACTATCTATTACCTATCTCTCTTTATATGTCATTAAATTATTTTAGGGTAGAAATTTTTATCAAAGAAAGCATGCTTGTAAGTTATCACCTTTTATTTGGAATAATTTAACTTTTGTATAGAAAAGTTACAAGGGTACTAGTCTTCATCCTTAGTTTAGTGATATTATCTAATGATATTATCTGACATGACTATGCGAGAAGCATTTGTTGAAATAAGGAATGAATGAAGCTAACTTAGTAAGTTTGATAAACCAGTTTTTAAATAGGAGAGATTTTCCTTTTGAATTTTTGTTTAGCATAACACTCTCTTAGTTCTTAGCTTGCTATTCTTTCATATTTTATGATTGATTTAGTCTTTGTTTTGTTAAAAAGGGGACCAATACAATCAAAACATTTTGATAAGGCATTTTGTACACTGCTTCTTAAGAGTTTGTTTGAGTATGTAATATTTTCTATTCATTATATTAGGGCTGTAGGTTATTAGTAATGATATCACAGAGTAAAGTGACTTCCATAACACATCAGTTTTCATAATATAAAGATAATGCTATTTTGAAAAGAGTAATGCCTCCTGTCTTTCTTTAACAGTATGAAGCAGCTAAATTTCTTTTGTTTTTGTTTTTGTTCTTTTGGGTGCTTAGGGGTACCTCTGACTCTTCATTTAGAGGTCATGCATGGTAGGTCTGGAGGACCATATGAAATGCCAGGAATTCAACTCAGGTTGGCTACTTGCAAGACAAACATCTTTTGTGCTGTACTATCTCTCTGGCCCATGAAATTCCTAAAAAAAAATTTCTGTACTTTTCCTACCTTTTAGTACTATGGATATAAGTCATGAAGTCTAGTCAATACAGAGTAAAAACTTAAGTTTCAGCTCCTGTATGTGGAAAGATGGGGTTCCTTAAAATATCAGTTGATTCCTAAAAGAAGGTATAACCTAGAGATAAAGTGTATGTTAAAGAGTTTTCTCGGGGCCATCTCGTAGTGCAAGCTACGTATGATATCTCGTGTGGTATCCCGCGCTGCCGTCTTAGTTTGTCCGCCATTTGTATCCAAGGACGCCTGTGGACATAAAAGCTGAGAGGTTATTTTAAATATAGTAAGATAAAGGCATTAAAACGTAGTGTTATGGGATGTTTTCATTGGAGAAAGTGATTTCCCGTGGCGTTCTTTACCTGTGTTCCTGTATACGATCTCTAAGAGATTATTGTGGGCCTTTGTTGTGGAAGGTTGATTACATTCCTGTTCTCTCTATGCTGCAGTTTTTGGTGTTGCTGTTTTCTTTGTGGTATAATGTGTAGTCAAGAGTTTGCACTGTTCCTTTTTCAAGTATTTTGGGCACTGCTCCCGAGTATATGTTGACTATTGCAGTGTTTGGAGTTTCTACCCTGTTAAACCCTGTTATTTGATTGTTGAGTATTAGTTGTGTATAAGATGTATGTTCTGGGTGCTTCAGAATAGTGCTACCATTCTGTGTTTCTCTTTTGTCTTCTGACATACTTCGTTTAATATAGTATGATCTAGGTCCATCCATATTGCTGCAAAGTCTGTGATTGTCTCATTTCTGACTGCCATGTAATATTCCATTGTGTATGATACCACATCTTAATGATCCATTCATCTGTTGTTGGACATCGAGGTTGGTTCCAAGACTTGACTATTATATTGAGTGCTGCGATAAATAGTGGGGTGCACACATATTTTGGAATGAATGTCCTTCCCACTTGGGGGTATATACCTAGGAGTGCAATTGTTGGGTCAAATGGCAGCTCAATTCTGAGTTCTTTGAGCACTCTCCAGACTGTTCTCAATAGGTGTTGGACTAGGGGGCATTCCCACCAGCAGTGTATGAGAGTTCCTTTCATACCGCATCCCCGCCAACAGAGATTGTTCCCATTATTTTTAATGTGAGCCATCCTCACTGGTGTAAGGTGGTATCTCATTGTTGTCTTGATTTGGATCTCTCTGATGATGAGTGAAGGTGAGCATGTTTTCATGTGTTTGTTGGCCATCCTTTTGTCTTCCTCAGAGAAGTGTCTATTCATTTCATCTCCCCATTTTTTTATGGCTTTATTTGGTTTTGGGGGGCTCAGCTTTCTGAGTGCTTTGTATGTTCTAGATATCAGCCCTTTATCTGATATGTCGAGTGAAAAGATTTTTTCCCATTCTGTTAACTGTCTTCTTGCATTAAGTAGGGTTTCTTTCGCCATGCAGAAGCTTTTTAATTTGATGTAGTCCCATTTGTTTATGTTTGATGCTAAAGTTCTTGCCAATGGTGCTGCATTCTCGAAGACCTTTTTGATATATAGGTCTTCGAGTGTTCTGCCTATTTTATTCTCAATAAACTTTATAGATTAGGGTCTGATTTCAAGGTCTTTGATCCATTTTGAGTTATACCTTCTTTTAGGAATTGAAGCACGTGACCAGTCAGATCACGGAAGCAGTAACTTGGACGTACAGACTTAAACTACAGGCTCTATTCTTCAAAAACATTCAAGCAAACTAGCATTCCCTTGCTATTCTCTCCTCTCTTCTCACTACTTTCTTTTTTATTTTCTTCTTCTTTTTTTTCTTTTCTATCCTTCTCTTTACTTTTTTCCTTTTCTCTTCTCCCTTTCTTTCTAATGTATTTTCTCTTTTCTCCCTTCCTACCCCTTCCATATACCTTCCCCTTCCCCCCTTTGGAAATCCAACTATCCCTCCACCCCTCAATCCCATACAGACCTCCCGCCATATTAAAACTCTCTAGCCTCAGTCCTTAATCTATTAGGCATCAAGATTGACCTCCTACCCCAATGAACCAGTACCCAGCACCCAGGCGAGAGGACACCCAGTCAAACCCACACCTCGTCTCCTGCAAGAAAAGGAAGCCAACTTCCCTGCGGATTCATGCTGTGCGGCCCTCCCTACCAACTCCCCCTAACGTGGACTGTTACTTGAAACCGGACTTAGGCCTAAAAGTATCCTCAATGCAAGAACTCTTCCAGGACCTCCCTGCCGCAAATCTTTTGCCAATCTGAAGAAGATCAGGGGATGGGATGGAAAGACGCCTGGGAACCCACACACCACAAGAAAAACCCAAAAGACAATGGGAAAACCTGTACTTCCAACATAAGAATAAGACCTCTTTATTTATATTTATACCACCTCTTTACTGCTTTTCCCCAAATGTAAGACAGTCCTTTGCATCACTTTGGTCCTTTAAATACTTTGCTAACTCATTTAAAAAAAAAAGTCTGGCCTACATATACATATGTAAGCACATACATTTTTATTCCCTATTTTTTTCTATTTTTTATTTTTTTAATCTTTTTTGGGTATGTAACCTGTTTCTGTTTTCCCCTTTGACCACCCTCAAATGCACCGACAATATAATGTAGCACCATTTCCCCCTGCAAAGGCACACTAAAAAAGGGGAAATCTTACATATAAAAAAAGAGCTCTTATCTACTAGAGATAGGAACTCATAGTTGTTTACAATACAGGGATATCTCCTACCTTGAAAATATGTCATGTGGAATCAACTTAGACCTCAAGTGATTAGATACCATCCGTCCAGCCTTGAACCCTGGATCCCAGACAAAGAAATGGAACAGTTCTTCACAACTGCTACAGGAAACAAATCCCATCCGGGACAGCCTTAATACTGCGAGGTCACCAACAAGTGCCAGCTCTAATATGACATCCTGACAACGAGGAAAATGGGAACAACTTGACCTAAGTGCAGGTTATCTTACCTTACCAGCTAACGACAAGACAAAATCAGAAGACTTGTCACCCTTTGGTAGGTCCAAAAGCCAAGAGTGCGAGTTACAGATGACTGGCTGCTAGAACCATGACCAGACTGTATACAGCCTGGGACCAATAAAAAAGCCCTAGCCTAGGGTTTGAACTACGACCTGCACAATAAACATGATCCCCAGTTCCAAAGGTCTGGCAGAGACCATTGTAACGGAATGGGGCTTCTGGAAGCACAAAGAAAGACACTATCCTAGGTGCCATCCTAGGTTCAGTGCAAAGACCAAGATCACCAACCACAGAAGATGGATTAAAATGACACTGACGGAACAGAACTTCTAGAACCACAAAGACTGACTTAATCATAAATCCCACCCCTGGATCTGTGCAGATACTGAGATCCCTAGACACAGAGGCCTGATTGTATCACCCAGGTCAGAGCAGAGGTCTTCCAAACACCACAAAAGCACCACTGGGAGAGTAAATGATTCTGAACAGAGTCTATAGTTGATCCCATGACAATACACTCCAAGGGCGGAGAAACCCCATATCTCTTAGGCCAAGTGAATTCCTTTTTGAATGACCCCAATATTTACTGTGCCAGGAGGAAAAAAACAAAAAGCACAAACCATTGTTTATTTTTTTATATATTATTTTATCTTCATTTATTATTATTATTTTTATTTTCCTATCTATTTTTGGTCAATCTCTCTGTTTGGGTGTGATTATTGAAGTTGTTGTCCCCAGTTATACTTATTCTTTCTCTTCCTTTCTGTTCTTTCTTTATATGCTATGCCGTGTTTCTTATATCAAGACCATGGCATTTTTGTTTTGTTTTGTTTTTTTTTTTTGTGATTTTTTTTTTGTTCCTGTTTTTTTTTTTTTTTTTTTTTTTTTTTTGGTGCTTATCGTTATTGTTGGAGTCCTCACTAGATATTTGACACTTCTTTTTGTACTGGTGGAATGTTCTACCTTTTTTCTCTCCTTCGTCTCTCAAACCGATGATGAGAGCCTCTAGAAGAATTCCGCTTATTTTCGGCGTATTAGACTTTTACCTCAGTTTATTACTTTTCTCTCCTTCAAACAAAACCACATAACTTGAACTAGCTAGTCCTGCCCCCCAGTTAGAGGGGGAAATAAGGGAGGCACCAGGACAGAACAGATGCAAGACTACTAAGTAGTAGGCTAGATAGGAGACCACATATTCTAGCAACCCTGGGGGTGAGGGAAGAGGATATGGGAGGTAGGACAAAAACGGAGGTATAGGGAGGACAATTTGGTGATGGGAATCCCCCCTGATTTTATGCAAATATGTACCTAAAATATTATTGTCAACAATATGTAAGCCACTATGATCAAAATAAAAATTATATTTAAAAAAATATCAGTTGATTAAAGCAGGGCTTAATTCTGTTATCTATTGTTTCAATAGTCTAGGCTTTTATCTTAATTCTTTATCATCTTGTTTTAATTAGTATTTTTGTTGTCATAATCTAAAATCAGGAAATACAGTATTTTTCTTTATACAATATTTCCCTGCATATACTTTATCTTTTATGGCTACATGTCATTTTTAGGTATATTATTTTCTTCTTTTTATGAAGCATATCATTGTTATTTTAGTAGGAATTCCATTGAAACTAAGGATTACTTTGAATAACATGACATTTGAACAGTATTATTTTAATTCATGAATATGGATTTTTTTCCCTTTGTATTTTCTCTTTCAGAAAATTTTTTTAGTTTTTCTCTTTTTTTTTGTTTTTAGTTTTTTCTTTTAGTTTTTTTCTTTTTGTATTTTTAGGACACACCTAGCAGTGCTCAGGAGTTACTCCTAACTTTCACATAGGAATCACTTCTGATGATGCTTGGGGAAACCATATGGATAGGGGGGATCAAACTCAGGTAGGCCACATGCAAGACCTTACCCAAAATATTGTCCATCTGGATCCTACAGTCTTGTAGTTTTCAGTGTATAATCTTTTATTTTTTGGTTTCACATCATTCTACAGAATTTTTTGATTTTTATGCTACTTATAGCATGATAGTTTTTTTTTTAGGTACTTTCAAAAATGTTTTAGTGCCAGTGAATGAAAACACAACTAATTTCTGTATATTGGTAACATAGTGTACGCTTTTATTGAAATTGTTGACTAATTGAAATAGGTTTTGGTTGACTGTTTCTTATTTTATATATGTAAAATAATATTCTATGAAAGTATTGGTAAGTTTACTTCTTTCTTTAGATGACTTTTATTCCTTTGGGCTGCCAAATTGCCCAAACTAGGATATTACTGAACAAGAGTTGAGTTGGTATATTTAACCTTTTTATGACCTTAGGAAAATCTTACAATTCTGTTCATTGGTTATACTACTGTAGATTTGTCATACATGATTTTCATTATATCCCCACTATGTGAAAGATTTAAATAAATCATTAAATAATGCTTCTTTTTAGCAAACTCTTTTCTGTAAAAACTTAAATGATTATTACATTTCAAAGTTAGTAGTGATTGTGCCACATTTAGAAGTTCTAAGGGCTATTTAAGGTGGTGCTCTTTGGATCACTATATTATGCCAGGGATTGAAATTAGGTCAGCTACATGCAAGTCTACAGCCTTATCCCCTGCTTTTTCTCTCTGTTTCTAAAATTTTTATCTTTTATTTTGTATATGCATATACTAATAGACATGCTTATATTTAATAATCCTTGCATTTATAAAACTAGTTCTCCTTTCTAATGATGTGTAGTCCAGTTAGTGTGTTCTTGATCAGTTTGCTAAAAGTTAGTTAAAATTTTTGCATTTATCTTAATCAAAATTAAAGATCTATTAATTTTATTACTATATTTTCTAATATTGGTATAAAAGAAATAATACTTTGTAGAAAAAATTGGGGATGTTTCAAAAAATCCTTCAATTTTTGGAAAAATTTGAGAAAGATTGAGAGCTTTTAATCGGATGTTGGAATTATACATGTTGAAAACTTAATGATTCGATTACTTTTTTAATCATTGCCTATTCAGATTTTTTAAATTTCTTTCAGATTTAGCCTTGGTAAGGTGCATGTTTCTTTAGTATTCTTCCTATGTAGCATATTCATTAATTTCCTTATTCCAAATTAATAATTAATGACATACATAATCAAATTAAATAATGCCCCTGAATCTCATGTAAAATTAATATTCTGGCTTTCTCCTCATTTTAACATTGTTATAGTTTTGTTGCTTTTAATTATGACTATTTCTACTGATACCAATATAAATCTTATGTTCCGGATTATATATGTTGTATATTTTCAGTCAATCATTGATTCAGAATCACACTACTCCAAGACCTTCCTTAAGCCTTTCTGAAATGCTAAAAAATGTCAGTGAAGTCTGAAGAAAAATGTCAAATGCAAAAATATTTTTAAAGAAGAATAGGAAGACCATTACAAAAATAATTTAATTTTCCTTTGTTACTAAGCAAAAATAATTTAAAAAGAACTGTTTCCTAAGTGATATCTATTAATCTAAAATGCAATTTATTTAACTCAAAATGTATTTGGGGAACAATTAACTAAGTTAAAATTGTAAACATGCACTTAATTAATTTCTACCTGGAGAATGCAGTACTCAAAATTCCCATTCATGGTTAGTTAAGCAAATGCTATCAATATCTATTAATGCGGTATGTGGCATTTTGTTTATATATTAATATGACATAGTTATTGCCATCAACACATTCTACAGATCTTACTTAGATTTGACCTGTTTGATCTGTATTCATTTGAAACATTGCCATACACTTAGTTTTGTATAATTTGGTGACATTTATAGATTTGCTATCTATCACTACAGTCGTAACAGTGAATAGTTTTATCACCACAAGGATGCATCATATATCCTTCTCTATAATGTCACCTAACTTCTGGTAATCACAACTTTGTTTTCTTCTAAAATATTTCTATTTTAAAATATTATATAGATTGAATCATACAACATGTAACCTTTTAGGGTAAGCTACTTTCACTCAGTTTTATTTGTTGGAGTGCTTTCAGAGTTGCTTCAGGCATCAATTGTTTTTTTCATTCTGACTAGTAGTCCATGGCATTTAGTAATTCAGTTAACCTTTCACATGTTCACAAATTCACATGTTGAAGGCTATCTAATTTTTCAGTACTTGGTTATTAAATGTCAGAAATAAAGCTGTTTATTCTCAATAAGATTATAGATATTTAGAGAAATGTGACTTATCTCAAATAAAACCAAACAGTATACTTGTTTGATTTGGTAGTGATTACATAAATACCTTAATCAGAAGCAATATCATTTTGAGGCTTCTTTATTCATGTAAGAATTGTTATTTTATTCTGAACATTTGGCATTTTCACTGTTTTAAAACATTCTCTAGCTTAACACTTTTTTACAAGTATATCTTTTTGATGTTATTGAAGTAGAAACATTAACATTTTTAAACAAGTTGCATTTTCTTAATGTTATATATTTTCTCTTGTTTATTGACATCAATATGCACTTTTTAATTAAAGAAAAATTATTTTAGTTATCCCTTCAGTTTTAATATGGTTTTAAATTACATTTTTAATGTATGCTATATATTTGTGTTTTGTCAGATATGTTATTTGGAACAACTCCCATTATATATATAAAAACATATATATTGTCTTTAAATTCTCTTTACATAGATTTTACAAAGATTTTCCAACTGAAACATTTTAAAATATGATGAGATTTTCTTATTATTCTTTTTATTATCATATTTTTACTGCTAACTCTACCTAAAAAGTCTGTAATTAGTCCTAGATTCCAAGATTTTTGTATAATACTTTTATGTAGTATTTACACTGTACATTTCGTACATCAAAATATTTTGTATAAAATAGAGCATTTGCATTGAAGTTCATCTTTTTGCTTATGGATATCTAAGTTTCTAATCATGTGTGCTGAAAAAATAGTCCCCATTCCATTTTATTTACATCTTTTTTGTTTTATTTTTGGGTCACACCTGGCAGCGCCGAGAGGCTACTCCTGGCTTTATGCTCAAAAATTGCCCCTGGCAGGCACAGGGGACCATATGAGATGCTGGGATTTGAACCACCAGGCAAACACCTTACCTTCATGCTATTTCTCTGGCCCCCTCATTTATATCTTTATAAAAGTGATTTAGCTGTATCTAGAGAACCTATATCTCTGCTCTTACGTTCTGTAGATATATTTGTTTCTTAGGTATATAGGAATATCGCACTCTTTTGTTTTGTCTATATATTGAACCTTAATTTTGTGCAGAATTATTTCTCCTACTTTAAATATTAAGTTGTTTAGCACCTGTAACCTACAGAGAATTTTATATTTAGATTTTTCTGCATGGATTACAAGAATTTATTTTTCAGTTTTTGGTTTTCTGAATCAAATTAGGCTGTGCTCAGAATTCTGGGCTCAGAGATTGTTCCTGGTACCAGGGATTAAAACCAATTAAAACACTTGCAAGTTAAGTGGTTCACTAGCCTTATTATGGTTGAGTGATTGTAAACAGTATCATAATTTTAATTTCTATCTATTCAATGTTATTGTGTTTATCTTTTTTTTTCTTTTTTCTTCTTTTTAAGTAGAGGTGGAGAGAGGAGGAGGAGACAGATGGGGATAGGGGGAGAGAGATGAAAGGACAGAGAACTGGTGGGATAGAGGAGGAAAGAGACAATAAGGGAGAACAGAGAAAAAGACAGGGAAGAAGTGAGAGGAGAGAGAAAGAAGGGTTGGGGAGAAAAGGAGAAGAAAGGGTGAAGGGAAAGGGGATCTAGTGTGTTTATATTGATGTTACTGAATCGTTGACTTTAAGTGACTTTATTTCTTTTATAAATTTATTGAAATTCTCTATGTAGCTAACAATATCCTTAAACTAAATATTTTTTATTTCTTTACATTTTTTTGGGCCACACCCGGTAACGCTCAGGGGTTACTCCTGGCTATGAGCTCAGAAGTTGCTCCTGGCTTGGGGGACCATATGGGACACCGGGGATCGAACCGCGGTCCGTTCAAGGCTAGTGCAGGTAAGGCAGGCACCTTACCTCTTGCGCCACCGCCCGGCCCCTATTTCTTTACATTTAAGTGTAATTTTTACTCAGGTTATTGAGTTCACTGGGATGTCTAAGTTTTATTATAGAGAAATCATACATCTTTGTCCAGTTGCCTGCTTTAGGGAAAAAGTATGTATGATAGCTGTAAATTTACATAGATGGTTTTTCTCAACTTGAGATAATCTCTCTCTGATTCTAAATATGCTCAAAAATAGGTACTATCAAGAGCTTTTATTGTTAATTATGGAGTACATGATATTTTTTTCATTACCTTTTTGTATGGTGGGTTAGTCTGATTTTTTAATTTTAGACTAATCGTGCATACATTGAATACATCTCATTCAGTTATGATGAATACGTGCACATCTTGAATAAATCCCATTCTATTAAGATAGCTATTATATAGTGCAAGCATTAAAATATAATTTGAAGAAATGTCAAATATACATTAGATTATTTCTGGACAGCTTTATAGAATGCATAATAAAATTGATGACATTTTGTTTATATTAACCTATATAACAAAAAATATATTTTTGTTCCTTAAATAATATTTGAGTAAAAAGTAAAATGTGCTCACTTAATGTACTTTAAATTCATTTGGGAAATTAGCACATCTTAATATTAACATAACCCTTATAATTTTAAGATAATATTTCTTCTATATATATGAAAATATCTAAATTACACCCAAAATTATCAAGTTAATTGATGAGAAAACTAAAACTTAGCTTTTAGTTCTGTGCCTGTTGGGAGTTACTTTTTTTTTTATTTTTATTTTGATCATAGTGGCTTACATATCATTCACATTAGTATTTTAGGTACATATTAACATTGAATCAAGGGAATATCCACCATCAAATTTGTCCTCCCCCTTTCCCCATTCCCTTTCTGCAACCCATATCCCACACAATCACCCCCCAGGCTGCTAGAGTAGGTGGTCCCCTCTGTCTAGATTACTATCAGTGATCATACATCTGTTCGGTCCTGGTGCCCTCCCTTGTTTCCCCCTCTATTTGAGAGGCTAAGCTAGATAAATCAAGTTATGTGGTTTTGTTTGAGGGAAAGAAAGGCAATAGAATGGGGTAAAGATTAAGCAAAATAAATAAATAAATATAAAAATATGCTGAAAATGGGTGTAGTCCTTCTAGTGGCTATCTGCCTCAGTTTGAGAACATGGAAAAGGTAATTGAAACACCATAACAATACAAAAATAAGTGTCAAATTAAATATCCAGTGAGCCCTACAGCAATAAAGAGAAGCACCACACAATAGTCTCAGTTCTGAATTCAAATCATGCTGGAGGCAAAAAGAAGGAGAAAGATAAGATAAAATAATATAAAAATAGAAAAGGAGACATCAACTTCAATATCTATACCAAAATAAAAATGTCAAAAAACAATCAATCAATCAATCAATCAATATATATATATGTGGAAAAATGATTATTTTGTGCATAGACACAGTAATTATCGGGGATATTATAGAGGAAATCCCCTTGGCCTAGGAGATACAGGGTTTCTCCATCCCTGAAGTATACTGTCATGGAATTAACTATAGACTCCTTGCATGATCATTTACTCTCCCCTCTGTGCTTTCATGGTGTATGGAAGACTTCTGCTTCATCATGGATGGTAAAATAAGCCCTCTGTATCTAGAGATCTTGGTGGCTGTGCAGCTCAAGGAATGGCGCTTATGATGAAGGCTTTCTTTGTGGTTCTAGCAGTTCTGCTTCTTCAGTGTAGTTTTAATTCATCTTCTGTAGTTGGTGTTCTTGGTCATTATGTTGTTCCTAGAATGGAGCCTGGGACAGAGTCTTTAGTTATGTTTCTGGAAGACCTGTTCACTTGCAGTTATCTCAGTCAGACCTCTGGAATTGGATATCTTGTTTGTTGAACAGATTGTAGACCAAAAGCTAGGTTAGAGCTTTTTGCTGCTGTTGTTGTTGGTGTCAGGATGCTTACTGTCTAGTCCTGGTTGTAACAACCAGTCATCTGTCTATAGCAGTCTTGGTTTTTGCACAGATCAAAGGGTGACATGTCTTCTCATTTTGTCTTATCATTGGCTGGTGAGGAAGGATAACTTGCTCTTAGATATAGTTGTTTCCATTTCCTCGTTGTCAGGTTATCAATTTAGAACTGGTGTATGTTGGGGTCAGAGCAGTATTATGAATGCCCTGGAGGGGACTTGGTTCCTGGAGCTGTTGTGGACAACTCTTTCGTTTCTGTGTCTGGGATCCAGGAGTCAAGGCTAGATGGTCGGTGCCTATTTTCCTGGAGTCTAGGTTGGTTCCCCATGACATACATTCAGTGTGGAAGATGTCCCTGTAAAAAAAGTATAAGTTCTTTTCCCTTGTAGCTAAGAGCTTGATTTTACAGGTAAAATTTCCCCTATTTTTAATATGCCTTTGCAGGAAGAAGTGGTGCTACATTATATTGCTAGTGGATTTGGGGATGAAGAGAGAAGAAAACAGACCCATGACAAAAACTAAATGTATATATGCTCAGATATATCTAAAGAAAAAAGTTTCTTAAAAGAAAAAAAAAGGATTAAATAAAAGACATAATTAAAGGAATAAAGTGGAGCCGGGAGGGATAGCATGGGGGCAAGGCGTCTGTCCTTCCTGTAGAAGGATGGTGGCTCACATCCTGGCATCCCACATGGTCCCCCATGCCTACCAGGGGCAACTTCCGAGCACAGAACCAGGAGCACCCTTTGAGCTCCGCCAGCTGTGACCCCAAAAGAAGCACAAAACAAATCAAATCAAAAAACAAAAAATAGAACAAAAACAAAACAAAACAAAAACAAAACAAAAAAGAAAAAATGAACAAGGGGAGAAAAAACAAACAAAAAAGATAAAGGGAGAAAGTGATACAGGAGATTACTTTACATTTGGGAAGAAACAGTATAAGAGTAGTGTTATATAGGTCTATACTTATGATGATAGTATAGGCTCCCCCATTGTATTTTGAGATTTCCTCGTGAGGTGTGGCTCTACTCTGGGAGGTCCTGGCTAGAGTTCTTGCAATGGAAGTCTTTTTGGAGCTTATCTGGTATTAAGGCATAGTCCACAATAGGGAAAGCTGATTAGGAGGGCCACACTGCATGAATCAGTTGGGGCGTTGGTTGTATTTTCTTGCCAGGAATGAGGTGTGAGCTTGAGTGGGTGTCTCTTCACTTGGGAACTGGGTACTGCTTCGTTGGTGTAGGAGATTGGTCTTGATGCCTAGTGGGTTAAGAACTAAGGGTGAAGAATTATAACATGATGGGGATATCGGGGACTGGATTAAGGTGTGAAGGGATAGTCAGGCTTCTGAGGGGGGAGAGGGGATAGTACATGGGAGGGGTTATATAGGGTATAGGTATGGATTTTTTGTGGTTTAAGTTTGTCCATTAAGGAGGATTCCTATCTGTGTTTGCTCCTGCCCCATATAAACATATAGAAGTTAGCTTTGGTATATATTAATATAAAGAGGTGGGGAGGGCAAGAGATATGCTGAAAACAGAAAGATAGGTAGGCATAGTACTTGTAAGGAAAGGAAACTTATAGATCAACTTTTGGATATGTATAGGTTCTGTGTCTCGAGTACTAACCATTGTGCTAGTGAGGTCTATCTATATAGATGTTTACCCTTTGCAGTATTGTCCGCAGCACCCTTTATATCAGCTTTCTTTCCTTTCCCATAGAGGAGGTAACCGTGTGGTTTTTAATTTGACCTGGATTGAATTGATAGTAGTGAGGAGAAGAAGGTGGAAGAAGAGGGAGGCAAGAAGAGAGAAAAGGTGAAACAAAACAGAACAAATCAAACCAAAAATTAAACAACAACAAAAATATAAAGTAATGAGAAGAGAGTTTAAAAGAGCAAGGGCATGTTAGTTTGCTTGAACGTGTTCAATACTAAGGCCCTGTAGTAAAAAGCTGTAGGTCATGGTTGTTGCTTAAGTGGTCTGGCTGGTCATGCCTTCAGGTCCTAAAAGAAGGCATAATCTATAGATAAAGGGTATGTTAAAGAGTTATATCTGGACATTTTCATGATGCAAGGTGAGTATGGTGTCTCGTGTGACTCAGCACCCAGGTACCACAGCAGGATGCTCACCCTTTGTATCCAGGAACCCCTATGGGCAGAAAAACTGAGAGGTTATTTTAAATGTGGTAAGGTTTAGGTATTCAACCATAATGTTTTGAAATGTTTCCGTTGGAGTCAATAATTTCCCATCATAATCTTTACCTGTATTCCTGCATAAGATCCCTAGTAAATTATTATGGGCCTTTGTAGTAAAACGATAGTTACATACCTGTTCTCTCTACACTGCTGTTTCTTCTATTGCTCGTTTCTTTATGATATAATGTGTCATTGGGCTTCATGTTGTTTCTCTTCCCTTTGTCTTGGGCTCTACATCTCAGTATATGGTGACTATTACAGTGTTTGAGGCTTCTGTCCTGTTACACCCTGTTATTTAATCATGGGGTTTTGGTTATATATCTGGTGCCTATTCTAGATACTTCAGAATAGTGCTATCATTCTGTGTTTATCTTTCGTCTTCTGGCTTGCTTCGTTTAACATAATATGTTCTAGGTCCATCCACGTTGCTGCAAATTCTGTGACTGTATCATTTCTGACAGTCATGTAGTATTCCATTGTGTATAGATACCATATCTTAATGATCCACTCATCTGTTGATGACATCGAGGACATCGAGGTTGGTTCCAATACTTGGCTATTATACTGAGTGCTGCAATAAATAGTGGGGTGCGCACATACTTTGGAATGAATGTCCTTCTAACTTGGGGGTAGATACCTAGGAGTGCAATTGCTGGGTCAAATGGAAGCTCAATTCTGAGTTCCTTTAACATTCTCTAGACTGTTCTCCATAGGTGTTGGACTAGGGGGCATTCCCACCAGCAATGGATGAGAGTGCCTTTCAAACCACAACCCCGCCAACAGATATTGTTTCCATTATTTTTGACGTGAGCCATCCTCACTGGTGTAAGGTGGTACCGCATTGTTATCTTAATTTTAATTTCTCTAATGATGAGTGAAGGTGAGCATGTTTTTATGTGTTTGTTGGCCATCCTGCGGTCTTTCTCAAAGAGTGTCTATTCATTTCATCTTTCCATTTTTTATGGCTTTATTTGGTTTTGGGGGGCTCAGCTTTCTGAATGCTTTGTATATTCTGGATATCAGCCCTTTATCTGATATGTTGAGTGAAAATATTTTTTCCCAGTCAGTTAACTGTCTTCTTGTGTTAAGGAGGGTTTCTTTTGCCATGCAGAAGCTTTTTTGTTTGATGTAGTTCCATTTGTTTATGTTTGACGCTAAAGTTCTTGCCATTGGTGCTCCATCCTCGAAGACCTTTTTGATATATAGGTATTCCAGTGTTCTGTCTATTTTATTCTCAATAAACTTTATAAATTCAGGTCTGATTTCAAGGTATTTGATCCATTTTGAGTTGACTTTTGTATAAGGAATGAGGTATGTGTCAATTTTCAATTTCTTACATGTGGTTTTCCAGTTGTACCAACACCATTTGTTGAAGAGACTTTCTTTGTTCCATTTCAAGTTCTTGGCTCTTTTGTCAAAAATTAGTTGGCTGTGTATCTGGGGGTTTATGTTTGGGAATTCTGTTCTGACCCATTAGTCTGAGGTCCTGTCTTTGTTCCAGTATCATGCTGTTTTGATCACTACAGCTTTATAGTATAGTTGCAGGTTAGGTAAAGAGATGCCACCTAGCTTCTTGTTTTTCAATATGTTTTTGGCTATCCTGGGTCTTTTGTGGTTTCAGATGAATTTTGTGATTGATTTTTCTAATTCTTTAAAGAATGATGTCTGAATTTGGATAGGGGTTGCATTAAATCTATATAGTAGTTTGGGTAGGATATTCATTTTGACTATGTTTATTTTACCTATCCATGAGCATGGGATGTTCTTCCATTTTCTTAGATCCTCTTCAATTTCTTTCTGAAGTGTTTTGAAGTTTTCCTGGTATAGGTCCTTCACTTTCCTTGTAAGGTTGATTCCTAGGTACCTGATATTTTTGATACTATTTTAAATGGAATTGTATTTTTAATCTCTCTCTCTCTTCAGTTTCGTTATTTGTATAGAGAAACACTACTGTCTTTTTTTGTATTGACTTTGTAGCCAGCCATTTTGCTGGTTAATTGTTTCTAGGAGTTTTGCTTTGGACTCTTTAGGGTTTTTGATGTATATCATCATATTGTCTGCAAAAAGAGATAGTTTGATTTCCTCTTTTCCAATTTGGATTCCTTTGATTTCCTTCTCTTGCTGGATTTCTATTGCTAGGACTTCTAAGACTATGTTGAATAAGAGTGGAGAGAGTGGACAGCCTTGCCTAGTTCCTGACCTTAATAGAAATGCTTCTAGTTTTTCACCATTAAGGATAATGTTGGCTGTGGGCTTTTCATAGATAGCAGTAACTGTCTTGAGGAAGGTTCCTTCTAACCCTATTTTACTGAGTGTTTTCAACATGAAAGGGTGTTGGATTTTTTCAAATGCCTTCTCTGCATCGATTGATATGATCATGTGGTTTTTGTCTTTCTTGTTGTTGATGTGATGCATGATGTTAATTTATTTGCCTATGTTGAACCAACCTTGCATTCCTGGAATTAAATCCACTTGGTCATGGTGTATGATCTTTTTGTTGAAGTGCTGGATTCAGTTTGCTAAGATTTTGTTGAGTATCTTTGCATGGATATTCATTAGTGAGATTGGTCTGTAGTTTTCTTTCTCGGTGGTGTCTTTGGCATCTTTTGGAATGAGTGTGATATTAGCCTCATTAAAGGAGTTGGGGAGGATTCCTGTTTCTTTTTTTTTTTTTCTCGATATTTTGGAAGAGCCTGTGGAAAAGTGGTAGTAAGTCTTCTAGG
Source organism: Suncus etruscus (assembly GCF_024139225.1). NCBI lineage: Eukaryota > Metazoa > Chordata > Mammalia > Eulipotyphla > Soricidae > Suncus > Suncus etruscus. The sequence continues at coordinate 60,279,812 of NC_064849.1, forward strand.
AATGTTTGATATAATTCACCCATAAATCCATCTGGGCCTGGACTCTTATCCTTAGGCAGTTTCTTAATTACATATTCAATTTCCTCTGGAGTGATTGGTCTGTTTAGGCTTTCTAGGTCTTCCTTTTCCAGTCTCGGAAGATGGTATTTTTACAGGAATCTGTCGATTTCTACTAGGTTCTCCAGCCTAACTGAGTATAGTTATTCATAATATGATCTCATGCTATGTTGTATTTCTTGGGGTTCTTTGTAATCTCTCCCCCTTTCATTTGTTATCCTACTGATTTGGGTGTTTTCCCTCTTTTTTTTTTTTGGTGAGTTTTGCCAGTGGTTTGTCTATCTTGTTTATTTTTTTTGAAAAACCAACTCCTGGTCTCATTGATTTTTTGTATTGTTTTCTTAGTTTCTCTGTTGTTTATTTCTGCTCTGGTTTTTATTATTTTTTGCATTCTGGTTGTGGTTGGATTTCTTTGCTGCTGTTCCAATTCCTTGAGATGATCCTTTAAACAGCTGATTTTCTCATTTTCCTCTTTCTTGATATAGGCACGAATTGCTATGAGTTTCTCCCTAGTTACCAGGAGTAATCCTTGAGTGCTGCCAGGTGTGACCCAAAAACCAAGAAAAAAAAAGCTAAAGAAAAAAAACTGGTAGATTTCCTTGACAGCATTGATAATGGCTTAAATCAGTTAAAATATATTTATAATATAGATGGGTTTTATATACCACTAATGATACCTTAATCATAAATGAATGCAAAATGCTTATGTATCAATAAAGTTAGAAGGATTTGAAAATCAGCACTGGAATCACAAGATAGAGATAACAATAACAACAGCTTTCATGTTGAAACCTTTAGAGTACCACAGCTTTGTTGCTTGTTTAAGGCTTTTCATTAAAGCATGTTCATATGCATTATCTCATTTGATTTTCAACAGTACACTTAAAAATAGAGATGCCATTTTAATGAACTCATTTACAATACTTGTTAACCTAACAGTATGCAACAAATTTACCTATGCATTCAATCATATTAGATTGATACATAGAAACAGAAAACTTCTTTCATTCATTGCTTTCCTTTCTTCATTTGTTCTCTCACAAGAACACATATCTCGTATCTGTATATCTCTTAATTAGATTTTAAGAAAAACACAATTTCTTCTACTTCTACCTTTCCTTTTCACACCTCAAATTATTTTTGTTAAGGTTTCTCACCAAAACTCTTAGTGTGCAATAGTTATTTTTATAAGGTAGAAAAATATCATTAGTATGTTTTATTTTGTGTATTTGTGTGTACATACATGTATATGTGCAAGTGGGTTCTGGGTATGAACCCCAAGGCTTCATGTTCTGCAACAGAGATAAGGAGCTTCTACCTTTATTGGCTATTTATATTTTCTATATTTCAATTGGGCAAAGTTTAATTTCTCATAAGATGTCAATTTGGCATCAAAATTAAAAATAGTTTAAAAATTCTTGTTTTAAACATATGTCATCAGTATAAACACTGAACTTTCATTTTTCTGATACAAAAAATAATTTCTTGATTTATGAAAAGAATTATTTTTTCTTTTGGGGGGTACACCAACTGTTCTCATTGGTTACTTCCTAGCTCTGTGCTCATAAATCACTCCTGGTGGGCTCAGAGGACCATATAGGATGCATACCAGCTTGACTATCACTCTGGCCCTCCTCAAGAGAATTTTGAGCATCTGTATTTAATGTTTGAGATGATAAATGAGTATGTAAAGCAGTGAAACCAGGACAAAATTTGTTTTTATATTTGTTAGTGGTGGGGAGATTTTCTCCTAGCTCTGCATTCAGAAATCACTCCTGGCAGGCTCTTGGGACCATAGGGAATGCCTGGGATTGAACCCAGGTTGGCTACATGCAAGGCAATGTCCTACTTACTGTACTATTGCTTTGGCCCCCTGAACCAATTCTTATGTATAATAACCAATAGCAGTAAATATTATTTGCAGACCGATGAAAATGCAAAATGGCTCTCATACCAAAGGCATACTTATGTGAAACTATTTTAGTAGCTTGAAAAACCAGATGTGTTAGAACAACTCTTTCAAATTATATTGATTTATAGTAGAATTTGTGAGTCACTAGTTTGTCTAAGACAATTACATTAATTTTATTTCCTTGGTTAGTGAATTATATTGATTTGGGCTTGATACAGAGAACAAGTCAATGAGAATGAATATGTGCTAGGGAAATCTCTTGGAATGATATTCCAGTAATTATAAAACAACAAATAAGGAGGAATAGGAAGTTATTGTGACTGGTTATTGATATGTTTCTAAAAGTCACAGATGGTTCATTCTTTATATAAAACCATCAGGCACCTAAACTGATGTTAGTTTAGCTGAATTTAGATGTGTATTTTTTTTACTATGTCCCTAAAACTATAAGTCAGCTACAGAATAATAATCGTATTACATGTCTCATTGTATGAAATAATGGATATTCTTACTATGTAAGTAGCTTTGAAATGAAATTTATTTCATTCATAATTAAAAATATACAACTTTGAACCAGAAATATAGTATAGTGGTTAAGACACTGACCTTGTATTGTGGTAACTCCAGTTTGATCCCTGGCACCACATGTAATATCCCAGATTTCCAGGAGTTATTTCTGAACATAGAAGGAATCACTGAGTACCACGTTGTGTGATCTAAAACCAAAATAAATAATAAAAATATATAATTGAGGTTACTATATTCTTTATAGTCAACTTCAGCATATGATATTTTAAAATATTAATTTAATATTTCCTCTGTTAATAAGATGACTTGTAGTAATTGAATAGTAGTCTGTAAGTTTTAATAGTTAAGTAACTACAATTAAAATGCATGTCAGGGGATTAGAGAGATAGTGCAGTGGTAAATGAACTTGCTTTGCATGCTACTGACATGAACTATATGCCTGGCACCACATCTTATCCCCCAAGCATGACAAGAGTGAATTCTGTGCACAAAGCCAGGATAAATCCCTAAACACAACTGAGTATATTCCATAACTCTCCCCATAAAAGAAAATTTAATTTTTGTAGATTTGACTCTAAAATTAAAAATGAAATAAAGGCCAGAATGGTGGTGCATGCTCTAGCATAGGACGTACTGCAGTTTGATCCCCAGGCTTCCCATATGGTCCCCAAGCCAGGCGATTTCTGAGTACATAGCCAGGAGTAACCCCTGAGCATCACCAGGTGTGGCCCAAAAACCAAAAAAAATAAATAAATTGTAAAAAAAAATATACATATATATATATACGTAACACACACTATATATAAATATAAACACTATATATAAAATACTTTCAAAATAAACAAAGATTATAAAGAAATTATTTTTCCTTAAATTAGACTAGGGTTCTTTTTATTTTTTTGTTTATTGGCTCACACCGGTGATACTCAGATGTTACTCGTGCCTATGTATATCTGGTGGTGCTCAGGAGATCACATAGAATGCTGCAGATTGAACCCAGACCAGCCGTGTGCAATGTAATGCCTACCTGCTGTGCTCCGGTGCCTAGAATTTCTTCTTTAATCTGAGGTATGTAGGTTAAATACAGGTGTGAGGAATCGCGTACTAAAAAGTAAATAATTGCTAAAATTTAACATATTTTTTCTTTTTTCTTTCTCTTTTTCTTTCTTTCTTTCTCTCTCTTTCTCTCTTTCTCTCTTTCTTTCTTTCTCTTTCTTCTTCTTTCTCTCTCTCTTCTTTCTTTCTCTCTCTCTCTCTTCTTTCTTTCTTTCTTCTCTCTCTTCTCTTTCTTTCTTTCTTCTTCTTTCTTTCTTTCTTTCTTTCTTTCTTTCTTTCTTTCTTTCTTTCTTTCTTTCTTTCTTTCTTTCTTTCTTTCTTTCTTTCTTTCTTTCTTTCTTCTTTCTTCCTTCTTCTTCCTTCCTTCCTTCTTTCTTCTTTCTTTCTTTCTCTTTCTTTCTTTCTTTCTTTCTTTCTTTCTTTCTTTCTTTCTTTCTTTCTTTCTTTCTTTCTTTCTTTCTTTCTTTCTTTCTTTCTCTTTCTTTCTTTCTTTCTTTTTCTTTCTTTCTTTCTCTTTCCTTCTTTCCTTCCTTCTTTCCTTCTTTTCTTTCTTTCTTTCTTTTCTTCTTTCTTTCTTTCTTTCTCTTTCTTTATCTCTTTCTTTCTTTCTTTCTTTCTTTCTTTCTTTCTTTCTTTCTTTCTTTCTTTCTTTCTTTCTTTCTTTCTTTCTTTCTTTCTTTCTTCTTTCTTTCTTCTGCTTTCTTGCTTTCTTTTTTGCTTTGTTGCTTTCGTGCTTTCTTTTTTACTTCCTTTCTTCTCTTTATTTTTGGGCCACACTCATGATACTCAGGGGTTACTCCTGGCTGTGTGCTCAGAAATCACTCCTGTCTTGGGGGACCATATGGGACGCTGGGGGATTGAACAGAAGTCCTCCTAGGTGAGCAGGTCCAAGGCAGATGCCCTACTGCTGGCACCACCATTCCCATATATCTTTATATTTTAGCTTATGTGATCACATAACATGGAAAAATGGATAGCGTACATTTGCTCAGAATTTGCAATGAATTATTGTTTTGTATCTATCTCTTTTTTTGAGAGGGTGTGTTTGATTTTTCAGATAAATATTATGGGAAACATATTGATGTATTTTGATTACTGAAATTAAATATAGCATTTAAGTCTATGAATCAAAGTTTTGACTTGGTTAACATGATTACTATACGTTCAACATAGCTTCCTGGTGATAAAATATTGCTTCCATGACACAAATCTGAGGATCACTTTTAAATGTGTTATATTTTCTGTCAATATACTTCCTGAAACATTATTTCTCTTTTGTTAATTTTATCAGCACTTACAGTAATTTCTTTCCGGGCCTGAGTGGTGGCACAGGTGATAGGGTTTTGCCTGCACATGCTAATCTAGGACAGACAGCAGTTCGATCTCGCGGCATCACATAAGGTCCCCCAATCCAGGAGTGATTCAGAGCTCATTGACAGGAGTAACCACTGAGCATCACTAGGTGTGGGCCAAAATCCTCCCCCCCAAAAAAAATTCTTTCCATTTGCATTTCTAAGAGATGTAATTGATATTTTATTAAAGCAGTTTAAGTTAACAATGCCAGGAATAATTTTACTTTTAATCTTTTCAACTGTCATTTTAATTTTTGGAACATTAATTTTTACACTCCTATTATATATTATATTATATATCAAGTGATCAATTCATAATAAAAACAAGTTATATCTACTAGACACTATAGACTCTTTTTGACTGGTGATGTTAAAATATGAAAAGCATTCTTATGGTAAATAAAAGTATGCTTTACAAGTTAAATGTATAGCGTTATTAGTTTTAAACAACCTAGGCCACTATTATTCTTAACTATTCATGTGTATGATATAATTGTGACTATGAGTGATATGTTTTATAGCATTTAACCTTTACTGATATACTAGGAAACTATGAGCTCACTAAATCAATATTGAAAGATTTATGATGTTGCATAAAATTCTGCTTTTTCCTCCTTGAATTCTGATGAACAATTCTGCTAGTGTAATGTAATGTGTCAGTACAATTTCAGTGCTTCTCAACATTTAGCATAGAAAGACTATATATAATTTAGTTTTGTCTATTAAAATATAAAAAAAAAGTATTCTCCCTGGGGGTGTCATTATTCTTTCACGAAATTAACTTGAGTCAACCATTTTAATAATAAATTATGAATGCTAATTATGACTTTCACTCTGTTATGAAGGTGAAATAAATACTTTTCATTTATTTCTTGAACTCTTAGAAATGTTTCGTTAGCCACAAAAAAAGATTAAGGAAGTTTTGACATCTCCTTCTCCATTCTATTAACCAAATGACATAATCCTCTACTTCTCTCTGTATGATTTTCCTTTATAGAATTTTTCTTTCAGCAATGTTCTTATTTCACTTATTCGATTAAATCAGATTGTTCTTAGTCCTCCAACATTATCCTTTGGGAAAGCAAAATTCTGTCTCCTGAGAGAGAAATGTAAGGAAAATCTACTTAGAGAAGATTACTCAGCTACTGTTATTATCCTTTTCCAATTTTCTTTTTTACTTTATAGACTGTGTTTGACTCATTCTCTGATGGCCAACTTTCTTCCCTTCTACTGTGTAAAAAGGATGAGAACAGGTCACCCAAAATAAATGACTTCTAATGTAAAGTGCAGACCTCAGGACTGATGAGATGTGATATATACGGTTGTGGCAAACTCTTAGGTTACTGCTTGCTCTTGCAGCTTCTACGTTTTAAAATCACAAACTGTCCTATGGAGCCAAGAATTATTCAGGAAATTCTATGAGAGTGTCTAAATGGCACAGATGATGATGCTCTTTTGGCGATTTTTGAGGGAGCTTCTGAGGATCTGTCACAACAAGTGAAAGCAGAGCAACTTTATCTGTGTTTCTTTGCATTCTATTTCCCTTCTGCATAGACAGAAGAGAACACTTATGATTCACCCCCTCAGTGGAAATTACAAACTGCTGTTTAAATCTCAGCATAGAGAGATTTCCATGGAATTTCCTTTTTCAGGTTTTCAAACTTGCTGAGAATTTGTTTACTTTTTCAATGGAATACTAAAAATTTAAGAAGTCCAATATGTAATTTGCTCTTTGAAATGATAATGAGTACATGGAAAACCTAATGAATGACTGTTCTAAACTGTGTATGTGTGGTTGTTTTCTAATACAGCATCTTAAATTCTCTAGAGGTCACCCTGTCAGCAACAGTTCTGTGGCCTGGATTTAGTTGAATCAATCCTAATTGCAATTCTGCACAGGTTTGGTCCTCTGTGGAGATTGCAGATGAATGACAGTGCAGTGGCAGGAAAGATAAATATGCTAGCAAATAAGATCCTGGCTCTCCACAGAGGATGGAATAAATTACTTTACCAATAGAGTGGAGGTAATATGTTAGAGAAAGAAAGTGAAATTGAAGCCAGTTTTAATACTAGGTTTGTTAAAGTTGAAAATGAAGCAGTTTAAGCTCATGTAAAATACTGATGGTAATTCGTTTCTATTTAGAACACATTCCATTGCTTTCTATCATGAAAACTAATGGTATACACTAATTTTGTTTATGCAGATGACAGCCTGTATGATTTTAATTCATGTAGCGTTCTCTAATAGCTAAAGGCCTGGTGGTAACTGTGGTGTAGCATATTGATTAGTAATTTGATAAATACACAATATGGCACATTGAGCTTTAGGTGCTTCATGCAAAATATATTTAAATGACCCCCACTAATTAGAGTGCATAGCTGCAAGGCAGAACCATTCGAACAAAAGACAATGCATTTGGCCTAGAGATCTATGTAGGATTATGAAAAGGAATAAAAAGAGAACTGCATACAAACTTCTCTTAAGGAAGTAGATAGAATAGGTCATTAGGGAAAAAAATCTTATTTTTTACTGTCACAACTGTTACCATTATCTTATATAGCTTTTGATATATAAAATGTATTTCAAAGACTTTTAAAGCAAAATTTATATCAGTTATATTATATTTTAAAAGGAATACAGAATTTACATTTACTATTTACCTATAAATTTTACAGCTGCATGTGTGAAGTTCTAAAATAAGCCACCTTTAAATACCATACATCTGTATTGCAATATCACACATTTTATTAGATGTCTATAATTGTATCGTGACTTATGCATTACAACTAGACTTGATGGATAAGATAAAGACTTCAGCTGTATTTCTATGAAAAAGCTGTTTGGTGAATGAAAGTAAAGTGCTCTAAAATCTATAGTTATAATAATTTAAAAGCTTTTAAACAAATTCATGTTTCATAAGGATTTACTTTTCAAGACAGGACTAGAGAATAAGTAAGATACTACAAACAGGTGGCTTGCCTTTTTCCTCTAGAGTGCAATCCAGGCATAACTTTAAAATGTATTATTATGAACATCGCCATTTGCTTCTGGAAGCAAAATAAGTAGGTCTTATGATTTAGATATTTGATTAAATATTCAAAATTGCAGAATTAAACTTAGGTTTAGGTTAATGGTCCTTAATAATATAGGTGCATATAATATTGTATATGCAGGATGAACTTCATTTCTCTTAAAAAAACTCAAGCAACTGATTTGTTGCTTATTTCAATATAACATGCATGTATCTTGGAAATTTTATAGACATGCTTCAATTTGTAGGATATACACAGTGCAAAGAGGAGGTATGAATTAAATTCTTCAATAACTTAGCTCAAAGTCAACGTCTTTTATTTTTTTCAAGTTTCAAATGCCAGTTAATCTCAATCACTCAGAGAAAACGCAAAATGGATTTAGGATATATCAGAAATGTTTCTCTGTGACTCTTCAAAAATATACTTTTCACATACTTTTTTTTTTTTAACAACTTCAACAATCTGCCAGAGACTTTCAAACCAGATTTCAAAAAAAAATGTTCCTTTTATGACTGAAACCCAAACACAATCATGTATGTAATCAAGGTGTTTAAATAAAAAAAAGAAAAACATTCTTTTTTTTTTTTAGTTTTTCGGACCACACCCGTTTGATGCTCAGGGGTTACTCCTGGCTAAGCGCTCGAGAAATTGCCCCTGGCTTGGGGGGACCATATTAGACGCCAGGAATCGAACCGCGCGGTCTTGGGGGGGACCATATGGGACACCGGGAATTGAAACCGCGGGTCTTTCCTTGGCTAGCGCTTGCAAGGCAGACACCTTACCTCTAGCACCACCTCGCCGGCCCCTAAAACATTTTTAAAAAATAACTTCTAGCTAACTATGTCTCTTATTTACCCAATCAATTCACTAGATTAATTATCAAATTGTTTTAAATTGGACAAGGCCTAATATTTCAAAACAATCTCTATTTTTGATAACAAGTGATAAGTTTATAATTTATTGAAAATGATATTACTTTAAATATTATACCAATCATAATTATACATATAATCGTCTGATATATAAAATATATAAAAGTTATAGGTAATAATATTTAACACTTTCTTATCTTTCATCATTTTAGATTCAATGTTTCAAACAAGACTCATGACCTTCTTTTCCAAATTGACACTCATTGCCTTGCATATTTCTCATATGATAACACTATTCTTCAAAGCATACAGCTTCTAAATCTTGGACTGAATTTCCCCAGCTTTTTTATTTCTCCAATACCCATACATACCCTATATAATATAGAATTACTTCCTGAATATTTTTCTTAATTCCTTAAGTATTTCCTTTACAATCTTACCTTTTACTTTCTAGAACCCAGTTTAGATTTTATACAAGTCTTACTTGGACAACTATTTCTATCTATATTAACAAATTATTATAGGGTACAAATTAAATTCCATTCTTAAAAATTGCTGACATATATCTTAAAATATGTGTTCATATATATGCATATTTATTTATATGTATATGTACATATGTATTTATATAGGGCTTCATGTGTGTAAATATTTGTGTGTTAAAATCAATTTGTTATCTTATACCCTTCAGAACTTTTATTTTCTCTATCTCATATCATATACTTACATTTTTTTCTATTATTATTGCATTATCATTTTACATTTCAACTGGTAATTTTTATGGTTTCCTATACTTCATATTATCACATAAAATAAAATTTTTATGTAATAAGAATAGGATTATTAAGTGCAATAATGTCCCGATAGAATATACTAATTTTAATTGATTTTTGAATTTATAGAAGAGTTTAGTATATTTTTAATTGTTGTCTAAATTTAAGTTGTATAGCACTCTATAAATCCAATGATTATTTTGAATTCTATTTTTTTTTTTTTTTGGTTTTTGGGCCACACCCATTTGACGCTCAGGGGTTACTCCTGGCTATGTGCTCAGAAATCGCCCCTGGCTGGGGGAGACCATATGGGGACCGCCGGGGGATCGTAGCCGTATCCTTCCTTGGCTAGCGCTTGCAAGGCAGACACCTTACCTCCAGCGCCACCATACCCGGCCCCTATTTTGAATTCTAGATCAAAATTATACATTATAAATTTCTCTCAAAGTTTTATAGAAAATTAAAATACAATTATGGAAATTTACATCACAAGCAAAAATAGTAGTCATTGTCATTATAAATATTATCATTATAATTAAATATATTTCTGAATTAGAATGCTAATAGTGGAATAGATACAATAAGCATTATACCTTTGAAACAATGATGTTAAATATGACTCGTATTCTATAGTTTAAAATTTATGTACCTTTATGTATTTAATATTAAAATTATAACTAATTTAATTTGTGTTGTATGTAAGAATAAAAATAATGTAAACTTTATAATGTAATAATTAAATTATAATTGGAGAGAACATTTTTTATAACAATAAGTATAACCAAATAAAATTTAATGAAGTTTTAAATGGCAGAAAATAAATATTAAAGTAGAAAAGTATAAACCAATGAAGTATTCTTTCTTTAATGTTACATGTTTGAAGTTTTGTCATTATTTCAAGCCAATCAGTATGCTAACATTTTGTAAAGGAATATTAGCCCACTCACTGAACCACACTATTTTATTTGACATCTCACACAAAAGTATCTACTTTTTTTTGTAATATTGTAGCTTGACATTATTCTAGTAATGTGGTATCCTGTTTAGTGACAAAAATATTACAATAAAATATAAGCAGAATGTATTAGTGGCAATCTAATAAAAGCTGTACCGTCTGGCCTTGTGGGGGTACATAATACATGGAAATGAAAAGATGAGATAGAGACAGATTACTGACCAATGGTCAAAAGCCTGGACTACTGAATGATGGTCAATAGCAATTTTATTGGAACTGCTTTTGCCTTTTATATTTTACTGGCTGGTCTACATGATTAGATCTAACATTGTTATATCAAAAGGGGGAGTTAATCGATGAGGGGCACAGAAGAATAGGAACAAAGACATGGATGTTTTTTTGTTGCAAGAAGATGAAACCCAGATATGGATGCCTGCACAGGATGCGGTCTGGCTGTAAATGTTTGTCTTTGAATCAGTCAGGTTCCTCATGTGCTGGTTCAATGTCGCTCTAAGAAAGCTATTTCCCAGGCCTTTGACTCAGTTCCCAGAACATTCCTCCTAGGCAGCCTTTTCTAGACTCCAACAAAAGCTTATTAAAAATTGCCAGGCACGTCTATAAGCTGTTCTGATATCATTCACAATCCACTCATGTTTAGAATTCACCATATTTTATGGAACTTAACTATATAAGACAAGTAATGCACTGAGTAGGTCCCAGAGTCAGGATAGATAAAGCACAAGGCAAGATATTGTGCTCGTAGTGATTCATGGAGTCAGTATGCCAAATTCAGAATTATTTACTTTGTAATAATTGATCTGTTTAAGACTTTATTATTTACTACATTGATTCCTAGGATATATTTTATAAATTTGAAATAACTAAAGTTTACATGTTAAGACAAGGAGGCATTTTTATTTAAAAAAAACTTGTATTTGGGGCCGGGTAGGTGGCGCTGGAGGTAAGGTGTCTGCCTTGCAAGCGCTAGCCAAGGAAGGACCACGGTTCGATCCCCCGGCGTCCCATATGGTCCCCCCAAGCCAGGGGCGATTTCTGAGCACATAGCCAGGAGTAACCCCTGAGCATCAAACGGTGTGGCCCAAAAACCAAAAAAAAAAAAAAAACAAAAAGACTTGTATTTATATATTAGCATTTTATACACACCTTTCCAATCTACTTTATTACTGGGTTCTTTCTCTTAAAGTTGGAGATTTTTATCTCTATAGTTTAAAATATATTAATTATGCATTCAAATTATAATGAAATAATTGTATCTGAAAATATTTGTATTTTTGTTTATGAAAACTAACAAATTATAATTTCAGGAAGGTGGATATCAAGATGAATGCAAGGAAATAAAGAGTTTAGTCAAATTTTGTTTTATTCCATTTTTATGCTGAAAAAATGCTTAGGCCATGTGCTTAAGAGAAAATAATGAATAAAGGATAAAAACAAGTTTAAAAAATTAAGAGAAGAATAACATTGATATCTTTTATATAAAATAATTATTTGAACAGATGCATTCATATGTGATTTTACAAACATCATAAAATACATATTATGCTATTATTAAAATTATGAGGATGGAATTCCAAATATTTCTGTTAACTCTCTAAAGAATAAATATCTAGGATTTGAAACCAAAATAATATCCACAAAGTGATTAAAACTTATGTTGGCAACATGATTTGCAATACTGATTCATGCATTCAGCATTCCAACACTAAGCATCCATCAGAATATTCCCTTTCCTCCACTTCATTTCATTGTCTCTCTCCATGTTAAGTCCCTCCTCCTCAACAATTGTGCTAACCTTAGTGAAGGCTATTTCTCAAGTTCTGTTGCATTTATAACATGGTATTCCCTTACTGTGATTCTTTATATCCCACATACAAAGGTTATTCTGTCCCTCTTCTGCCTAACTTTGCACAGTATGATGCTCACTAGTTGCTATAAGATTATGTTTTTTGTTACAACATAAACTGAGTTAGAGAGTCAATTGTTAAGCAAAATTAATCAGAAGATGAAAAATATGTGTTCTTCCATTCTAATGGATATCTGGAACTTGAATTATAGTACGATGGGCAGGACACTTGCCTTGCACATGATAATCCAGAGTTCAATTCCTAGAGCCCAATATAGTCTACAGAGCTTTGCCAAGAGTGATCCCTGAGCACAGAGCCAGGAGTGAAGTTTGAGCACTCCTGGGCATGATCCTCAAAGAAAAAAAAAGTAAAATCAAATTTAAATAGGTATCAAAATTTGAAAATTTGTACATGTTCTTTCAAGTAGAATATAAAAGATAGATCTAATCACATCAATTGTGGACAAAATAATTCTATAATTGCCTTAATATCTCAGGGAGATGAGTAAGAGCTTAGCCAATGACTGAAAGATTAAAATGTTATTTAAGATTTTGTGCTAGGGGCCAAAGTGATAGTACAGTGGATAACCCCTAAGCGCTGCTGGGTGTGGCTCTGGAACAAACAAACAAAAGCATGAAATATTTTTGCTAAAAGAAATCTTTAACCGCCTTTAATAATCTTTGACTTGGCTCCATGCCTATAAAAACTATTCTCTCTCTGAAAGTATGCTCACCCCTTCTGTGCCCACCTTTATTCAGAACTCAGTAGGAATTTCTCTACAGAAACTGGCCCTAGGAATTTCCTTGCACTTCATTTCAATTGCTACTTTCAGGAGGTCTCCCATCTCAACCTTGGATCAAAGCTTATCTAACACAATAATTAGATCTTATTCCTAATCCACTCTTGAACATATTTCATGTATAATTTATGACACATAGTATATTCAGGGTCAGTAACAGAAATATTACTCTTACATATTAACATATGAACATAGAAACTTTAAATAACTACAAGTATTATAAACTATTAAAATAGTGTTTATTTTATGTACAATATATAATTAGGTTTTGTTTTGATCTTTGAAAGGCACAATTTTAAATTGGTACACTAAACCTTTGACATCCAAAGTGCTAATGAAACATTTATATTTATGTTGTTTATTTCTATTTTTGCCTTACACTTTGTCTGTACTTTGTTGCTTTAATTGCACATATTATATGCTATTTTGATAGATTATTACTTACCTTTCTTATTCTTTCTCCAATGACCCTTTTTGAAAAATAGGCAAAGTTTATGAAGTAATTTATTTTTTATTTTCACTAAACTTTTGTTAAGACATCTTGTGAAACATGTCAAAAGTCAAGAAATTCCCTAAACTTTTGTTTGACAGTCTTTATCTTTTATATTTGGAGCTCATTTTCTAGTGCTAAAATATCAAATTTTTGGGTTCCAAGGTAAGATTGCTGTATCATATGATATGAATATGCTTATTTGTGTAGGAAATTTTCAAGCTGTATTCCAAATTGACTACACAAGTTGTGTTGCTTACCAGCATTTAGTGTTGCTAGTTCTAGATTTTGGCCATTATAATAGCTATAAATGTCTTCGTATTATGTAGAGCTTATTTAAAATTTGTAAGTATATATATATATATATATATATAAAGATATATATATATAAAGATATATAAAGATATATATATCTTTGCTTTAATTTGAAATGCTTAATGATATGTTGTTAGAAAAAAATTTATGCATTGACTTGCTATAATTACATCTTTGCTTAATTATTTATTCAAGTCTTTTCTCAAATAAATGCACCATTTTATAATTTTAGATATCTTTCACATATTAGTAAGAAACTTTTTTTTTTTGGTTTTTGGTTTTTGAGCCACACCCGGTAATGCTCAGGGGTCACTTTTGGCTATGCACTCAGAAATAACTCCTGTCTTAGAGAACCTTTTGGGATGCTGGGGATCAAAATCAGATCTGTCCTGGTCAGCCATAAGCAAGGCAAATGCCCTACCGCTGTAAAATCTTTTTAATATTTTTTCAGTTATATCTTTTAAATTATTTATCCCAGTTTCTCTCTCATTCTCTTGTATTTTCCTAAAAATACAAATTATTAACTAATCTTCAAAATTATATACTGATGCATATTTTTATTATTTTTAAAACTTTATTTTATGATTTAAAGACTGCACAGTAGACAGGAATACTCCCAGTAGTTTTGTGGTCCACTGGGTCCATTCATTGGGGTCCTTGATGGTCTTATGATGAAAGAGTCAAAATTAGAGCTTCAAACAAAAGAGGCATGTGGTCTACTCTTCTCCTATTTTAATATTTGTAGAGAGAAACATCAAAATCAAGAAAATGGCCTGCTACAATGATATTTTACCTATTTTATTATTTTATATATTGAAGAATAAATTTTATTTATGTGTATAAACTAAATATAATAGGAAAATAAATTTAAAATGTGTTATATAACTTAAAGTAAAATATCAATGGAAACAAGACAAATGAAATATTTTGTTATTGGGTAAAAATGGAAATAAGATTGATAAACTTCAAAGTTTCTTTTGCGTATATGGTTATTTCTACCTCATGCAATTATTAGTAGAATTACCGAATAGAGTGGGGAAAGAAATGAGCGATCAGAGTGTGTTCCCCAAGTTCAGTCCCACCAACACAGGCTCTACCTCTGGCAATGGTTCCCATATTTCAACATGCAGAGACCTTATGGTCATCTCTATGCCAACCTTCTGATAGAGAGAAGTGATGCTTACAATCAGGGTGCATGAAAACAAGGTAGAACAATGAGGCAAAATATAGAGGTTATAGACTATGATTCTGTGGAGGTCCTCACCAAATACAACCTAGACAGGATAGCAATGAAAAAGATAAGAAAAATTAAGGAGATGAGATTCAAGGTCAGCAGTCACCTCCAAAGCAGGTACCGCCATAACTTCAATTACTGAGGAGAAGCTCAGAAATTCATCACCCACAAAATAGCAAAGAAACAAAATCAGCCACCCACCAAGGTTATAATTAGTCCACTCCCAAGGTTGAGCAGGGCAGGGCTGAGTAAATTCTAGTTTACCATCTTTACCATCCAGTTTAGCATCCAAGAAGAAAAAATCTGACTATGAAAATCTAGCAAAAGAAAATCAACAAAAGATCGGAGCTGAAGACCTAAGTACTTACTTTTTGCCATTGATCAGATAACCAGATGACTGCATTATCATTTCAGAATTTTTCCCCTAAATTCATTTCTTTTTATTGATGACAAACATGTTTTTAGAAAGAGAAAAAAAAGAAGCCTGTTTTTTCTAAATACATGTTTACCAGTTTTTAAAAAGTTTTATATCTGATTAAGCTGAGAATTTTAAGAACTTGAATTTTTCAACAAAGTCAAAAAACTTCAAGTACCTGTTATGAAGGGATGTAGTATAGTAGTAATAGTAGTAGTTATAGTAGTAGTCATTGTCTTAGTAGTAGTAGTAGCATATTAATAAGTATCAGGTTTACCCTATTAATCAAGTTAGGTAATAATAATTTTAATCTTTAACTTACCTACTGGTGGCACAAAATTACAGGGAAATAACAAGAAGAAACTATGAAAGGGTAATTGAAAAAAGAAATGTTTAATTATCATAAACTTTTGAATTTATATGCATAAACATATGTATACAATTCTAATAGAATATTAGAAAATTTTATATATCTAAGAGAACATTGAAATAAAGAAAATGTTTTAATAAAATTTATGCTCAAAATACCAACTAGAAATACAATGCAATCTCCATGTAAGCTCTCATGTAATGAAACAACAGTTATTCCCATTCGTATTGTTGACATCTTATACAATGCACAACCTGTTAGTCTGTGAAAAAGGTGAAAATCCCCTGATAATATTTTAGCAATAAACGAGTGTACCCAACCCCTAAGGAATTAAGATAAGATGAGAAAAGTTTATAAAAACAAATCTCTTGAGCCTAAAAAACTAAATTCATTTACTGAGCTGCCATAACCTTCCAGAAATAGGGAAGGCAATCGGAAAAAAATGATTAGAATCTGAAGGCTTGAAAGTCAAGATGACATACAAATGCTCTGCACTATGTAACAGATTTCCTACACATTTTGTTACTGATGAGAACAAGAAATTCAATTTGAAGAAATGTACTGGTTCATTTGCATTGTTAGTATTGAAGTCACTTTGACTCTGTAGGGAATTTTATCACCAAAGATGGAACAGTGAATTCACTTTTTAAAAACTATACTGTGTTTACCCATAGTTATTCTTCTAAAATGAATGGATATGTAGTAATTACTATTTGAATTTTCATAGTCACTATATAAATATACTACACAGTATAATTAAAGTATTTATTATACATTAGTATATACATATACCCTTATAAGCAATGTCACTTATCTATTATCAGGAAACAATTACTTATTTTCCATTTGTATGGAATTTATTCCATTCAAAGGCTTTGTAGCTCTGGAATTCAGGAATGAGACTAGAGAATCAAGGATAGGAATACAGTGTTAGCTAGAGTAAGGATATTCAGTCTAATAAGATGTTCTGTACAAATTGAAGAAATAGAAATAATCTAAGATTTGTACATCATGATTTAACTTTTTTTTTTTTTTTTGCTCTCAGCTGGTGTTGCTTTGGGCCTACTCCAAACTCTATGCCAAAGTATCATATCTGGCAGTGCCTGGGTGACCATGTATGATACAAGAAATTAAACCGGTATTGTTCATGTACTAGGCAAATGCCTTTCTCATTGTGCTATCTCTGCAGTCACTCTATATCATAATATTATAAGATTGATTCTATCATGAAAAAAACACTATTCTAAGAAATGACCTAGAAATGACTAAAAATGGTAATGTTCTGATTTTTTCCACTAAGCTGTTACTATTTAATGGTAACAGAAGAAACCCAAATTGGAATAGGGCTGATTATGAAAAAATTCTATAAACCCAAAGAAATAAAAACAATTAATTTATGGTTTTAAATTTGGGGTGATCAGATGCGGTACGAGAGAGTGAATGAGGGCCAGCAAATGTGCAAAGCAAGTATTTGATTTCTATATTATTTCTTGCTTTTGTTTTATTTATTTCTGTAGAGGTCATATGTCATACTAATTTTGATCTAGAGCTACTACCTACATTGCTTATAGACTCTACAAGGCCAAGAATCAAATCCATAGCCTAATCTATAGCCTAATTCTAAGAAATTAGAGCTCATTCTTTTTTTAAATTACTTTATTCAACCACTGTGGCTACTATATAGTTTTCCAAAAAGGCTGTACTAGTTAACATTCCCATCAGCAGTGAATCAGAGTCACTTTCTTCCAGTGTCCAAACCAGCACTGGTTGTTCTATTTCTTTGTGAAATGTGCCAGTTTTGATGGTGTGAGATGGTATCTTATATTTTTTAATAAAGCCAATTTTTCAAACTTATTTCAACAGACACTCAATTGATGAGCTACTATGCTATGAATGCAAGATATATTTAATATACAATACAGTTGAATGTTTCACTTTCCTTTGTAGGAGTTTCTCTTCTATATTTTGAGTTTCACAGTTTTAGCACTTCTCTGCTCTAAAGCCCTTAGAAAATTGTTTTTCCTAACTAAGCAGAAAATCTTGAACTATAAGTCTGTTAAAAAAATTGGCCTCACAATGCAGTGACTTTAATTTCAAAAATTTGAATTAGATAATCTGTTACTTCAAACTATATATACTTGACTATAACTCCCAAAGGTAACTTCCCCAAAGTCCAGAGAAAATTTGGGCCTGGTTTCCGGTTCTAGTTGTTCTTAAATATCCATATTTTTGTCATGATTCTGAAATCTCCACCAAGAACTTAAAATTGTATAGCTAATTCCTCATTGAAAAGCTTGGAAAAAGACCATTTGTTTGCTAGCCAGCATTTCAGATTTGAAACATCTACTCCTGACAGTAGCCATTTTGCAAATCAACTATTAATTGTAGATTTTCAGAAATTTTGTAGGTATTAGGTGAGTCTCATAATTATTCTTTTCACTTTATCTCAGCATGTGTCTCCAGGATTTGTTATCTTTGGAGAGGTTGTATTTCCTGAACTTTGAAAATGTATATGATGTCTTAGCCCTACCTAAATACAGCAATCCATTGTATACTGATCATACTTTGCAATGTTTTGTGCATCTTATACAGTCTCTAAATATAGATATAGCAACACAGTTGGAATGATCTTGCAAATCTCTTAATTCATATTGGAAGATATCAGTATAATATAGAAATATAGATCACTACACAATTTCTGAATATTCATAACCTATTGCTTTGTGTGTGGAATTGAGGGATGTACTGCCAAGGTACAGCCAATGTAAGAGAGGTGAAGTTGGCTCTTCTGTATTAATTTTTTTCATTCATTCCTACCTACACTATTGTTCCTAAGAAGTAAAGCTGTATAATTACTCGAACAATGATGAAATGGGAGTGTCAACTATAGGTAATAACATCTGTGATATTCTTTATAGCTATACACTATCATAAAATCATTTGCCAGATGATGAAAAGAAAATTATTGCTGAAGTGTTTTGACACCAAGACAAAATATAATGTAAGAGTAAGATGAGAGAATTTCATAACATTATGTAGTATCCTCAAACTTGAACTAAACAGACTTATTGTTCATTTGAATTTAAGAAAAAATACTAGATGATGCATTACTTTTATTTTCCTTACATATTAAATAATGAGCAAGTGCTAAAAAACTGACTCCATTATTGATGAAACAGAGGAGTAAAGAATTTTTTAGGTATTATACAACATAAGGTTTAGTACATTTTCAATCTTATATTTCTTTCCAGTAACCATATTTTGTATCACAATTTGAAGTTGGCCCAGATAGGTTGTTCAAATTGGAGAGTCTTGATAAATATGTTGTATATGGTAAACCCTTGGGTTGAAACACCATTGGGTAATCTGAAAATATTAAAAAATTTAGGAATTATGTATATTCAGTATTCTATTAATTATGTCAAGTTTTTAATGTGTTATTTTCCCACAATACTAGTGTTTGAGAGGAAGATGGTTTTAGTCATATTAAAGAAGGTCGACTACTTTACATTAATTAAACACAAAAACACAAAACAAGTTGCATTCTACACTATTTAAAAAATTTGGAAAATTATCATCGGATATTAGACTTAAATTTATTTCACCATTGAACCATAGAATATTATTTTTTATTCTAAAATCCTATTTAAATATTAGTTATTGTAATCACTATTACAAGCATTCCCACAAGGTAAAACAGCAGTCACAAATAGACAGATGTTTAGAATTTGTCATCGGGGAATAACAGCCTTCATATATACCTCCTGGGTGGTAGGCATGGGACAAGAGTATTATGGGCTGATTCCACTTTTGTCCATCTGCTGGGTTGGCCATTTGCCTGCTCAAGAGTTGGTCAAATTTTTGCCATATGGGATAGGTTTCAACTTTGAAAGTATTTACATGGTTATTCTGAAATTGAACAGAATGAACATCATGCAAATATTGGGGTATTTATTACTTAGCGATATTTATGATTTTTTATCTTTGATTTAAATAGCATGTTTTTTATTTTTAACAGGCTCCGTTCTTTCTAATTTATAAACATGATAACAAAGATTTTACCTTAGCATCTCAAAATACATTGGCAACTAATTGTCAATTAATTGTCAATTATTGTCAATTCTTAATTGTCAATGAATAATTGATCATCTATTTGTAGATTGTTTTCAATGTGATTGTTGCTTTCAATTTCAGCAATTGTGTCTGTGAAACTGACCTGCCTTCCAACAAACACCATACAGAATCATTATAGCATATTAATATATTTTATATGTTAGAAAAGTATCTCTGAATATTTAGGAAGATATTGTTGCAAATACAGTGGATTTAACTAATAACAATTTTAAGAATATCATAAAAATTTCAGTATAAATGAAATTATTTAATATTTATGTAATAATTAAATTTACAAATTAAATAATTATTCAATATTTAATTTCTATTTTAATACATGATTTAATACATAATTTAAGATATCTGGCTTAAATTTAAAAATATATTATAGAAACAGTATGGATATAGATCAGAAGAAAGTCAATGGGTTCGAGGCTGGGGCAATAGCACAGCAGTAGGGTGTTTGCCTTGCACATAGCTGATCTAGGATGGACCTTGGTTCAATCCAGGCATCCCATATAGTCCCCAAAGCCAGGAGCAATTTCTGAATATATAGCCCTGAGTAACCCCTGAGCGTCATTATACTATCACCTTGGTCTCTACAGACTTTTCTTTTTTCTCACTAGTTAAGGATGCCAGTAAAGCTGAAGGCAGCAAGTCTATTCACTGAGAGTACAGACTTATCCAATATTGTTGCAGTTATATTTAATGGCATAAAACTCTAAACTGTAATTTTTCTTTTTTTTTTTTTTTGGTTTTTGGGTCACACCTGGCAGTGCTCAGGGGTTATTCCTGGCTCCAGGCTCAGAAATTGCTCCTGGCAGGCACAGGGGACCATATGGGGCGCCGGGATTCGAACCGATGACCTCCTACATGAAAGGCAAACGCCTTACCTCCATGCTATCTCTCCGGCCCCTAAACTGTAATTTTTCTTAAATATTTTTTTTACTGGTGCCCGAGAGATAGCATGGAGGTAAGGCGTTTGCCTTGCATGCAGGACGATGGTTTGAATCTCAGCATCCCATATGGTCCTCCGTGCCTGATAGGGGAGAGTTTTGATTGAGACCAAGGTGAACTACAAGTCCTTCACAGTTGTATTCCAGGCATACAGTGACAGCAAACCAGGGCAACACCCCACCACCAGTGTCGACCTCGCACCACAAGAGCTCCCACCTTGCATCCCACATCTCAAACCTGAGTCCTGGACTACCAATGCAACAGGTCCACTCTGTGTCCAGCATGCTATAATTTGTGTCTCCCAAGATTGCTGTCCTTGGATTTGATATCTAGATCTGACCACCCTTCTCTCCACTCAATGTTCCCGAGACCACTTGGTCCATGGGTCCCATCTACTCTTTGCTTTCATTTCTTTTCTCAATTTATAGTAAGATATAGAAATATGAGGCAAAAATGATTGAAGTTCATAGTTCTAGGAAAAGATGGAAGCCCCTATCCAGAAGATACAAATAAAATAAAACAAAACAAAACAAAACAAAAAAAGGGGGACAAATGTGGCAAGTTTTCTTTTGCACAGGCCCAGCAAATGTTGGGGAAACTAGAAAATAATTATGTTGGCCTAAGACATACAGGGTGCCTCTAACCCTGAAGCATGTCATCACAAGACCTACCACAGGCTCTGGATATTGGTTGTCCAACCCCAAGGTCTTTCCCCTTAGTCCCACAAATAGTTATGCCCAGTTACGGCTGTTAAAGTCAGTCCTCTGCAATCAGAGATCTCGTTTTTTGCACAGATCCTAGGACACAGCCCAGAATAAAGTCTTCCTTTATGGTCCTAGGAAAAGATCTGCTCAGTTACAGTTGTTGTAGTTAGTCTTCTGTAATTAGAGATCTTGATTATTGCACAGATGCTAGGACGAAGCATCTTCTGATTTCATCTCACTCTTAACTGGTGAGGTAGGGCAACCCACCTCTAGATCAAGATGTTGCTGTTTCCCTGTCACCAGGATGTCACATGAACCCACCCTGGAGCAAGCTGGCACCAAAGAGGCAGTAGGACTTCCCTCAGGGGGAGTTTGACTCCTGGTGGTGGTGCAGGAAACCATGTAAATTCCAAGGTTGGGATCTACTGCTTAGGTTGGACAGTCAATGTCCAATCAAGAGAAGTCCAAGTCAAGTCCCCAAAACAGATTTCCAGGTTGGAAGGTGCCTATGCACTACAAAATCAATGGGTTCCCATTCCCAATAGGCAAGAACCTCCTTCTACACATAGGATTTCCCCATTCTAGTGTGCCATACAAAAAGGAACAATGCTACATTACACTACTTGTGTATTTAAGGTTTAAAAACAAAAGGGATCTATGCCCTGGTTTTGACCTGAGCTGGTATCCCATGAAGACTTCTCTAGTAGACTTTCCTACCAAGCACATAAAAAAGAAAGAAAAAGAAAGAAAAGAAAGAAAAGAAAGAAAGAAAAAGAGAGAAAGAAAGAAAGAAAGAAAGAAAGAAAGAAAGAAAGAAAGGAAGGAAGGAAGGAAGGAAGGAAGGAAGGAAGGAAGGAAGGAAGGAAGGAAGGAAGGAAGGAAGGAAGGAAGGAAGGAAGGGAGGGAGGAGGGAGGGAGAAGAAAGAAGAAAGAAGAAAGAAAGAAAAGAAAGAAAAAAGAAAGAAGAGAAGAAAGAAGAAAGAAAGAAAAGAAGAAGAAAGAAAGGAAAGGAAGAAAGAAAAGAAAGAAAGGAAGGAAGAAAAGAAAGAAGAAAGAAGAAGAAGAAAAGAAAGAAGAAAGAAAGAAAGAAAGAGAAAAGAGAAAGAAAGAAAAGAAAGAAGAAAGAAAGAAAGAAAGAAAGAAAGAAGAGAAAGAAAGAAAGAAAGAAAGAAAGAAAGAAAGAAAGAAAGAAAGAAAGAAAGAAAGAAAGAAAGAAAGAAAGAAAGAAAAAAGAAAGAAAGAAAGAAAGAAAGAAAAAAGAAAGAAAGGAAGAAGAAAGAAAAAAGAAAGAAAGAAAGAAGAGAAAGAAAGAAAGAAAAGAAAGAAAGAAAAGAAAGAAAGAAAGAAAGAAAGAAAGAGAAAAGAAAGAAAGAAAGAAAGAAAGAAAAGAAAGAAAGAAAGAAAGAAAGAAAGAAGAAAGAAAGAAAGAAAGAAAGAAAAAAGAAGAAAGAAAGAGAAGAAAGAAAGAAAGAAAGAAAGAAAGAAAGTCTAATAGAGAAGTCTTGCTTGGGATACAATTTGGTCTGATATAATTATGGCTTTTCCAGCTCCCCTATCTCAGTGGTATATATAATTGATTTAATTCCTTTTATTCTAAGTCTGTGTCTATCCTGACTCATGATAACACAAGCGTGTTTTTTGCTGGCTGCAGATATCTAGGTTTTGTTTCCTCATCCATCCCTCTACTATGTGCCTTTAAATGGATTAATATAGTCTATTGACATTTGAGAAAATTTTTGACAGAGAGGGTTATTATGCTATTATATTGTGTAGGGTTAAATTTGGATGCTTGGTTCGTGTAATTGTTCTCTGAGTTGATCTTTAGAGTTGGTTTGTTTAGTACAAATATTGAGTTCTTTTTTGTTGTTGTTTTGTTTTTGAGGATACACTCATTGATACACAGGTGTTACTCCTAGCTTTGTGCTCAGAAATTGCTCCTGGAAGACTCGGGAGAACTTAGTGAATGCTAGTGTTCAAATAGAGGTTCGTCCCGGGTCAGATGCATTCATGGTAAATATCCTACCACTGGTTGTGCTATCACAATAGCCCCAAAGGAGTTCTTTTTATGTCCAAGAATCTTTTTAAACCTCCTTCCCATGTAAATGAGAGGTTTTCTAGGTAGTGGACTCTAAGTTGTTTCTTTTATTAAGTTGTTTAAATATGTCATTTCACTCTTTTCTTGCATGAATTGTTTTAAATGGAAGTTCTAGTTTGCTTCTTACGTTCCTTCTTTGTACTTGAGGTTATTTTCCCACCTTATTGCTTTGAAGAGTTCATCTAGAGCTCTCTCTCTCTCTCTCTCTCTCTCTCTCTCTCTCTCTCTCTCTCTCTCTCCCACCCTTGCACCATCTGGATTACTATATGTTCTGTTAGGCTCTGTTTTATTTGCTACTCTTTTAGATTCTTGGATTTGAACAGCAGCCACTTTACAAAGGGTGGGTGGGGAAATTCTCTAATATTTCCCTCATTGCTTGTTCTTCTTCTTTCCATTTATCGTTTTTTGGTATTCCCATGAATCGTAAATTAATTTTTTGTCTTTATTCATTAAGTACCTTACATTTTCTTCCAATCGTTTGTTTCTCATTTCTTTATTGGCTTCCTTGTTGCTGCTGGCTTGCATTTGGTTTTTGAGTTCATTCATGTGATTCTTCATATGTTGCATTGATCTGCTATTAAGGGCTTGTTAGCATGTTTTGCTTTTTTTTTTCCCTTAGTTCCATTTGTATGGACTCATCTTCTGATAGAGTTCTTCTTTGATATATTTAATTGCCCGCTAATACATATGACATACTATTTACCCAAGTAAACTGTTTTACACTAGGCATTTTTCTCTATGAAATATTTCCTCTATAGAAAAAGAGCTCATTTAAAATTTAAATTTTCATAAAACCTCCTATTTGTAGATTATCTGTAATTTTTTCAGTAGCCAAGGGATAATATAATAAAGTTAGCTAAAGTAGAAATGAAGCAGAGAGAGTGCTTCAGGTTTCTTATGTTACAGTCATGCAGTGAAAACAAAATTAAGCTAAGGTGTCATATCCTTTTAGGAATAATAGTACACGTTTTAAACTTACTTCACTTTACTCTTATTTAATAATATTTGCTGAAACTCAGAACACTCTATACAAATTTTCCAATTTATATGCTACACTTTTGTTTATTTATTTTTGGTTTTGGTGCCACAGCCGGTGATGCTCAGGGGTTACTCCTGGCTCAGAAATAGCTCCTGGCTTGGGGATCATGTGGGACACCGGGAATTGAACCATGGTTCATCCTGTTAGCTCATGCAAGGCAAATGCCTAGCGCTTGAACCACTGTTCCAGCCCCTGTAAGCTACCTTCTATTAACATTATATTTTATAAATGTTTTATTTAAATATATTTTTGTCAGTGTCTGGCTATTCAGTAAAATGCTGAATAAAGGTATGCACTCTAATAATAGTAATGTCAACACAGAACTTTTAAAAACCACTAATATTAAAAATATAATTTAGAAATTTTCTGTTTTACAGCCATAGTGCTATCATTTTCCCTATTCCAGACACGTATTAAATTATATAGATTGATTTTTGGGGGGTGCACCCAGAGGTGCTCAGGGGTTATTCGTGGCTTTGTGCTCAGAAATTGCTCCTGTCAAGTTGTGGGACCATATGGAGTGCCGGGAAACAAACCTGGGTCTGTCCCAGGTTAGCCACAAACAAGGCAAATGCCCTATAGCTGATCCTCTAGAGTATTCTTTTATAATGATGTTGTTCATATAAAAATTTTGATGCAAATATTAAAGTCATGCAATTTTGGTCAGAGATTTTTGTTATCATTTCAACTGAATGTATTTCATTATACATATGTACACACACACACACACACATATATATATGTTGTCAATTGAAGTTAGGTAAAATTGCCAAATCTCATTAAAAGAAATGATAAAACTAGTAGAGTAGGTATATAATTCATGTCTAATTCATGCTTTGAATAATTTAATCATGTCATACATCAATTTATAAAATAAGTGGAAGTGGTGGCATTGAAATAGTTCAAGTGAGAGAGCTCATAAATAACATGTATAAGGTTCCAAGTTCAAAGTCTGATGTTATATATTCTCCACTCCCACACTTCCAACCTCATATCTGGAATTGGCCCCATCCCAGTGACTTTGGGATTCGCCACAATGCAAGACATGCTATCTATGCTATCTATGCTATCTCTGAGTACCTAGATCTCATTTTTAAGCAATTATATTTAAAGTACAAAAATAGTTGGCTCAAAAGGGAGAACCTAGTACATTTGTTTTACAATTATGGCTCTTGGATAAAAAGGAAATATCTTTTATAGAATCATTTACTGGAAAATATTAGCAGCCAAGTTATGTATTATATTAAAATTTTCTTTATATCTTTCCTTTGAGATTCTTTTATGACTTAATACTGACCTCAATATGCACTAAACTTTATACATATTTTTGTGTTCAATTATAATATTATATTGGAGCTCTGTAATACAAGAATTGTATTACACTTGAGAACTATTTAATTTCTGAATACAAAAAGATAAATTTTTGTATTTTACTTATCCTAATCAACTGACTTACACTGCCTATTATTCAGTAAACCTTTGACTGACTAAACCACTCTTGATATATTTAATGTTATAACTGGATATATAAATATGTTTCAAAACATAATAAAATGTGTCAAACAAGATCAATTATAATTATTTGTTTTTATTAATTTGAGTATAACTCCTGGAAATTCTTAGGACATACTCATATTTCTGTGCTCAGAGATAATGCTTGGTGGGGTTCAGGTACTATATATAAAGTCAGGAATCAATCTGGGTCAGATGTACAGATGGCAATAGTCCTATCAAACTGATAATTCATTGGCTCTCTAATGATTTCTAATATCACTGTTATTGTTCTTAACATTTAGATTGCATAAAGATTGGAGAGTCAGCCAAATTTCTGAATCTTATACCCAGAGTTTATGATTTGATAAAGTGGGTAATATATTGGTATAAGATTTTATAATTCAGAGCTAGAGTGGTAGTACAGAGGACTTTGTAATAGTAGTCAATTGCACGAGGACAGATGGCAATCTGTGAATGGTCTCTAATATATCTTTCTGTGTTTGTTTAAAAGATCACCACTGGTCTTTTGCAATATTTTACATGCTTTGCTCATAGGAAAATGTTTGCCCAGATTATTTTTTAAATTCAGTACTTGAATAGAATAGGATGATGATTTTTTCCACCTGCCTATATTTTTTGATTTAATGTCAAGACTAAAAGACAAATTGAATGAGACTTCCTTCCTCCAGTGTCTAGAAATCAATTGCCTTTTCTTAACTTGCTTATTTTTAAAAAGCTTTAAGGCATTCAGTATATTTATATACATTTCTCATTAAATTATTAGTAACCGAATGTAGTAGTACAACAAATGTTTCGTTGTAGCTATCTGCTCATATATGTTGACTATATGTTGAACTGGTACACAGATCTCTTGTGGTATGTGAAAAGAAAGACTTGCTGAGTTAATGAACTGTGACTGAGCAACACAGAAAATGAGGGTAGAATAAAGAATGAAGCTGAGGTCTTTGTTCCAGCATTTAAGTCACCTCTTTACTCTGAGATCACTCAGGCTCATCTAGGCCAAGACCCAGAGAGAGCACATGGTTCCTGTTTAATTAGCACAGGTCAAACTCATAGTATTTTATGAGCCTGTGGATCTTCAAGAAAAGATGAGCTGAACACAGTGTAGCCCTCTAGATATGAAATAGGGCATAATTATTTCAGCTATTCCAAACATGTGCAACTTCTGCTTTGATTTTACACTTACTTTGTCCTTTTTTTCCACTTAATTTTCTAGTACACTGCACAGCTATGCTAATTTGGCATGGATGCTAAATATAAGGTCAGAGCATCTCACTTTGGTCTTTACTTGATTGCTTATCACCTTTCCTGAATGCCATTTCTATTTACTCTATGCATCTGATCTCATGTCGGCACTGCATTCCCTTGGCAGGCTGGTATTCTTGTTTTTCTCTCTTTCCAAGCATCTGTTCAATAATTTCACATGACATAATGTAAATGTACTTTCTATTCATGAGGGAAGAAAGTGAGTTTCCATAATATTACACCATCTTCCATCACTGATTTCCTTCACCCAAGAGTGAGGAGTTTTATAGTTTTCATATTTGTAATCTCTGTTGTAAAATAATATTTTTAAAATTTTATAAATATGTATATATTATTTTTTCTCATGTTACACTCACAATAATATATTTTATAAGTAACTCCAATATTTATTATAAATAAATGGCCCATTCCCTGGCTTCCAATTCATTGACACCTGCAAATAATCAGTGAGGATATTTAGGAACATGAATAGACATAGAGCTACATAAATTAGTTTGTATTTGTGTGGGGTAGATTTGTAAAATTATGTTTTTATGTGTAAATTTTTTGTGATTAAAAACTCTCCAGGCTTTGAATGCAATTTTGGTTGTGTACTTGAATTTAAAAAACAGATTAAATGTCAAATATTAAGATGATTTGTCTTCAGTTTTTGGCACTCTAAGAAGTCTCCACAGTTTCTGAAATAGAGAACCGCATTAACCAGCATGCTCTGATTCTGTCTATATAGTTTAAACAGTACTTTGACTTGTGGCTTTAAATACCATATGGCAAATTTATAAACACTCAGAGTGAGCAGGTTTTTTGAGAAATAAAATACGATTACCTCCTACCTAAAATGTGTGTATGTGTGTGGAGATACATTTCTGGATTCTTGGCTTCTGTTAGTAATCTTTGAAAACTCTGCCAGGAGCAATTTGAGAATTATTTGGTCCTTGGCAAGGAAAGTTGATGATATATATATTTTCGAAAGACATAGTATATTTCAAAGAATAATTTATTCTTTTAATTTAAAGAACTATGATTTACCAAGTTATTGATAACTAAGAGACATCTATTATAAGACAAAACACAACATCAATGTCAACTTATTTTACCAGTGTTCCCATAACCTCGCAGTACCCATTACCTCCTGCCCCACCTTCGCCTTGAAAGATACATTACAAAGTTTGGTGATTACAGCTTAGATATCAAGCTTTTAATGTTTTTGAGTCTGTGCTTTGGCTATATAGGTATACCACTCTCCCACAGCAGTATAACAAAAGCTCTGATCCTTATTTCCTGATTTATTATTATAATAAAGGTAAACTTAGTCATCATTTACACTTTTAATAGTGAATTAAGACAATAAAAGTATTTTATCTGTTGGCCAAACATAAGAAAAAATTCTTCTTTTGAGTGGGGGCATTTTTGGGCCATACTCTGTGATTCTCTGTGGTTACTCTTGGCTATGTGCTCAGAAATTGCTACTGGCTCAGAGGATCATATGGGAAAAAGGATCGAACCACGGTCTGTACTGGATTGGCTATGTGCAAGGCAAATGCCGTATCACTTTGCTATCTTACAGGCCCCAGAAAAAAATGCTTAACTCTTTGTTTTACCAACTGTTTCTTAATGCCCTAGCCCAAAGAACTCTTTAAAATTTTGTTTTATACTTTTTTTTTAGTTTACTTGTGTTTTATATTGAAAATCATAATCTTTGTCCTTATTATTTTATTTTACTTTTTTTAGTTTAAGTTTGGATTGCAAAATTTAAACTCAAAGCTTTGTGACCAGTATAGAAAAGTGGGAAGGGTGTTTGTCTTGCAGGCAATGACCTAGGTTAGATTACTCAGATCCCATATGGTCCCCCAACTCTGACAAGGGTGATTTCTGAATGCAGACCTAGGAATTAGCCCTGAGCACTGCAGATTGTAAACCATAAACAAACACAAATGAGCATTAATACACCTAAATCTTATGAACTACCTCAAGTGAGTTATAATTAAATATCTTAACATACATGTTTTTAAATCCACCTATCAGTGCTCTCCAAAAGTCCAATGACAGTATAATTTTAACATAATCACTGCTTAGTGGAAGAATATGGTTAGTATATCTTCATGTGCAGGCATTTCAAGAATATTGTTTATAAAAATGCATCTTTTCAAATGCAATAAATTTTGACTTAGAGAGAAGGTATTTAGTATTCCTATACAATACTTAAATATAATTTTATAGTCCCAAACATGTTAAAGACGTCAAACTTGAAAACTATAAAGAAGACAGGGATAAAAAAAATGGCAGTTGATACTAAGAAAATGAATGATGTGAATTAATTTTGAAAGAGTAAAATTCGGAGCCAGTGAGTGAGTAAGAAATGGCTGGATGTGGGGGTTGCCAGGCAGAGTGCTGATTGCTCAACCTGCAGAGTCTCCACCCGGCTGTGCTTCTTCTGAGGAAACTGAGGACCTGAAGGGAGCCCTGTCCTACTCTTCTCTGTCTTTCCTGAACTCTGGAAGCTCTCCTCAGAGCCCTGGGAAGCGAACCCAAAAAAAAACTACATTCGGAAGCTAGCCAGCAAGCCAGTGAGTGAGTAAGATATGGCTGGATGTAGGGGTTTCCAGGCAGAGTGCTGATTGCTCTATCTGCAGAGTCTCCACCCGGCTGTGCTTCTTCTGAGGAAACTGAAGACCTGAAGGGAGCCCTGTCCTACTCTTCTCTGTCTTTCCTGAACTCTGGAAGCTCTCCTCAGAGCCCTGGGAAGCGAACCCCTAAGAAACTACATTCGGAAGCTACCCAGCGAGCCAGTGAGTGAGTAAGAAATGGCTGCATGTGGAGGTTTCCAGGCAGAGTGCTGATTGCTCTACCTGCAGAGTCTCCACCAGGCTGTGCTCCTTCTGAGGAAACTGAGGACCTGAAGGGAACCCTGTCTTACTCTTCTCTGTCTTTCCTGAATTCTGGAAGCTCACCTCAGAGCCCTGGGAAGCAAACCCCCCAAAAACTGAAGCTACCCAGCAACTCTCCTCAGAGTCCTGGGAAGCGACCTCAAAAATACAGCATTCTGAAGCTGCCAAGTAAGCGAGTGAAAACTACGCCTGTCCAGTGGGGCCCGAATGTGAAAAACTGTGAGTGCTGCCTGTGTGTGTCTCTCTACTATCCTGTTGTGTGAACCTCTTGAGAGTGGGCTGAAAAGAGGCTCCAGAAGGCACTTAGCTCCACTTCGCTACGCAGCCGTGCGATCTTTCTAAAAAAATAATACCATCACAAGAAGAAAAAAAAAACACACTAAGAACTGTGTTGGATCACAGAAGCAAGAACTTCTCTCCAGACTGTCTTCTCTGCTGCGTGCTTGGGCCTAATATTTGATCCTGTGTGAGGCTTCATCCACGGAGGACTCCCCTACCTTGGAGGCAAGCCGGCCCATCCAGAAAGGGCGGAGCCAGAGAAGTGTGCTGCCTGCATCATATAACCAATGAATACCACCACAACACGTAGAAAAACCCACAATAAAAGTGTGACAATGGGGAAACAACGCAGGCCAGCATCAGACATAGAGAATGAAGATGACAATTCTGATGACCAGTTAATGACCAACTAACTAATCAACCTCTCAGATAAGGACTTTAGAGTAGCAATATGGAAGATGCTCAAAGACCTCCAAAAAACCATGGATAGAGTGGAACAGAACACTAATAATAATCAAGAAAATATGAAGACAGAAATCACAAAACTCCAAACTGAAATAACATGTCAAATAACAGGCCTGAAAAAATCAGTAAATGAAGTGAATGACAAAATGGATAAGCTCTGGGACAGGGTATCAGAAGCTGAGAATAGACTTGGTGCTGTGGAAGATGAGATACATAACAATTCCAAACAGCAGGAGAACTTGGAAAAAAAACTTAAAGCAAATGAACAGACAATGGAAAAATTAGTCAAAGAATGGGAACAGATGAAAATAGAAGTCTATGATAAGATCAACAGAAACAACTTAAGAATCATTGGAGTCCCAAGACCCAGGAAGAAAATTTCCAGGAAGAATCAACGGTCAAGAACATCATAAAAGAGAAACTTCCAGAGCTAAAGAATATAGGTGATCAAATCCTGCATGCTCGAAGAGTACCAACCAAAAGAGACCCAAGAAAAACCACCCCAAGACACATCCTAGTCACAATAACAAATCCCACAGATAGAGACAGAATTCTGAAAACAGCAAGATCAAAATAGGAAATTACATTCAAGCAAGCATCCTTGAGATTTACAGCAGACCTGTCACCAGAAACACTCAATGCCAGAACGCAGTGGTGGGATATTGTGACAAGACTGAATGAAATGAATGCTTCAACTAGAATACTGTACACAGCAAAACTCACTTTCCAGTTTGACGGAAGAATACATGGTTTCATAGACAAAAACAGCTCAGAAACTTTATAGACTCAAAACCAATCTTAAGAGAAAAACTGAAAGACCTAATTTAAAACAAGACTAACCAAAAGACACACCAAATTTCGATATAAAGATGGCAATTCTTTCTCTCAACGTCAATGGACTAAATGCACCAGTCAAGAGACACAGAGTGGCTAAATGGATCAAAAAACTCAATCCAACCTTCTGCTGCCTACAAGAAATGCACCTGAATAGTCAGAACAAACATAGACTCAAAATAAAAGGGTGGAGAAAAATTATCCAAGAAAACAACACCCATAAAAAAGCTGGAGTGGCCATAGTAATATCAGATAATGCAAACTTTATACTCAGGAAGGTTGTAAGGGACAAAGATGGACATTTTATATTAATCAAGGGGTATATAGAGCAGGAAGAATTCACTCTCCTAAACATATATGCACCAAATGAGGGGCCAGCAAAATATTTAATACAACTGTTGACAAATCTGAAAAATAATATCAATAACAACACAATAATTGTGGGGGACCTTAACACGGCTTTGTCAACACTGGATAGGTCAACCAGACTGAAACCCAACAAGAATATACTAGACCTGAGGAGAGAAATGGAAGAAAGAGGCCTAGAGGATATATATAGGACACTCCACCCCCAGAAACCTGGATACACATTCTTCTCCAATGTACATGGGACATTCTCCAGGATAGACTCCTTCTAAGAAAAGAACACCATTGCAACAATAAGAAAAAATAACAATAAGAACTGTGCTATATCAGAGAAGCAAGCATTTCTCTCTGGACTGTCTTCTCTGTTGCATGCTCGGGCCTAAGATTTGACCCAGTGTGAGGCTTCATCCACGGAGGACTCCCCTCCCTTAGAGGCAAGCCAGCCCATCCAGAAAGAGAGGAGCCAGAGGAGTGTGCTTCCTACATCATATAGACAATGAATACCACCACAACACGTAGAAAAACCCACAATACAAGTGTGACAATGGGGAAACAACGCAGGCCAGCATCAGACATAGAGAATGAAGATGACAATTCTGAGGACCAGATAATGACTGAACAACTAATCAACCTCTCAGATAAGGACTTTAGACTAGCAATATGGAAGGTGCTCAACAGACTCTAAGAAACCATGGATCGAGTTGAACAGAACACTAATAAGAACCAAGAAAATATGAAGGCAGAAATGACAAAACTCCAAACTGAAATAACATGTCAACTAACAGGACTGAAAAAGTCAGTAAAGGAAGTGAATGACAAAATGGATAAGCTCTGGGACAGGGTATCAGAAGCTGAGAATAGACTTGGTGCTGTGGAAGATGAGATACATAACAATTCCATACAGCAGGAGAGATTGGACAAAAAACTTAAAGCAAATGAGCAGACAACGGAAAAATTAGTCAAAGAATGGGAACAGATGAAAATAGAAGTCTATGATAAGATCAACAGAAACAACTTAAGAATCATTGGCGTCCCAGAGACCCAGGAAGAAAATTCCCAGGAAGAATCAATGGTCAAGAACATCATTAAAGAGAAACTTCCAGAGCTAAAGAATATAGGTGATCAAATCCTGCATGCTCGAAGAGTACCAACCAAAAGAGACCCCAGAAAAACCACCCCAAGACACATCCTAGTCACAATGACAAATCCCACAGATAGAGACAGAATTCTGAAAACAGCAAGATCAAAAGGGGAAATTACATTCAAGCAAGCATCCTTGAGATTTACAGCAGACCTGTCACCAGAAACACTCAATGCCAGAAAGCAGTGGTGGGATATTGTGACAAGACTGAATGAAATGAATGCTTCACCCAGAATACTATACCCAGCAAAACTCACTTTCCGGTTTGACGGAAGAATACATGGTTTCACTGACAAAAAGCAGCTCAGAAACTTTACAGACACAAAACCAGTCTTAAGAGAAAAACTGAAAGACCTAATTTAAGACAAGACTAACCAAAAGACACCAAATTTCGATATAAAGATGGCATTAAATCCCAGGACAATTCTTTCTCTCAACGTCAATGGTCTAAATGCACCAGTCAAGAGACACAGAGTGGCTAAATGGATCAAAAAACTCAATCCAACCTTCTGCTGCCTACAAGAAACACACCTGAATAGTCAGAACAAACATAGACTCAAAATAAAAGGCTGGAGAAAAATCATCCAAGCAAACAACACCCATAAAAAAGCTGGAGTGGCCATACTAATATCAGATAATGCAAACTTTATACTCAGGAAGGTTGTAAGGGACAAAGATGGACATTTTATATTAATCAAGGGGTATATAGAGCAGGAAGAATTCACTCTCCTAAACATATATGCACCAAATGAGGGGCCAGCAAAATATTTAATACAACTGTTGACAAATCTGAAAAATAATATCAATAACAACACAATAATTGTGGGGGACCTTAACACGGCTTTGTCAACACTGGATAGGTCAACCAGACTGAAACCCAACAAGAATATACTAGACCTGAGGAGAGAAATGGAAGAAAGAGGCCTAGAGGATATATATAGGACACTCCACCCCCAGAAACCTGGATACACATTCTTCTCCAATGTACATGGGACATTCTCCAGGATAGACTACATGCTGGCACATAAAACATATCTCCATAATATCAAGATGATAGAAATTTTGCAGACTACCTTTGCTGACCACAAGGCTCTGAAATTATTTGTGAATTCCAAAGGGACTCAGAAGAAAAACATTAACACCTGGAAGTTAAACAGCCTCATACTCAATAACCAGTGGGTCCGAGATGAAATCAAGGAGGAAATAAAAAGGTTCCTGGAAACAAATGACAATAAAGACACAAACTATCAGAACTTATGGGACACAGCAAAAGCAGTACTGAGAGGAAAATTTATAGCTTTGCAAGCACACATCAGGAAGGAAGAAGGAGCTTACCTGAGTAGCTTAATGACACAGCTAATAGAACTAGAAAGTGCTCAACAAAAGGACCCAAAAATAGGAAGACAGAAGGAAATAACAAAGCTGAGAGCAGAAATCAATGAAGTGGAAACCCAAAAAACAATCCGAAAGATCAACGAAAGCAGAAGTTGGTTCTTTGAAAAAATAAACAAGATTGATAGACCACTGGCAAACCTAACAAAGAAAGAGAGAGAGAGAAACTTGATAACTCGTATTAGGAATGAAAAAGGAGAGATCACTACTGATATGACAGAGATTCAAAGGGTAATCAGAAACTACTTTGAGAAACTCTACGCCACTAAAAATGAGAACCTGGAAGAAATGGATAAATTCTTGGACTCTTATAATCTTCCACGGTTGAAGGAAGAGGATGTAGCATATCTAAACACCCCCATCACCATTGATGAAATCAAAACGGTAATCAAAGGTCTGCCGAAAAACAAAAGCCCAGGCCCAGATGGATTCACTAATGAATTCTTTCAAACTTTCCAAGAGGAACTACTACCAATCCTGGCAAGACTCTTTCATGAAATTGAACAAACGGAAACACTTCCAAATAGCTTTTATGAAGCCAACATCACCTTGATAGCTAAACCAGACAGAGATGCTACAAAAAAAGAAAATTACAGACCAATATCGCTGATGAATGCCGATGCAAAGATCTTCAACAAAATCCTGGCAAATAGGATTCAATGCCTCATTAAGAAGATCATCCACTACGATCAAGTAGGTTTCATCCCAGGAATGCAAGGATGGTTTAACATCCGTAAATCCATCAACATCATACACAACATCAATAACAAGAAAAATAAAAACCACATGATCATATCAATAGATGCAGAGAAAGCATTTGATAAGGTCCAACACCCATTCTTGATCAAAACTCTCAGCAAGATGGGAATGGAAGGAACCTTTCTCAATCTAGTTGAAGCCATCTACCACAAGCCAATGGCAAATATTATCCTCAACGGAGAAAAACTAAAAGCCTTCCCTCTAAATTCTGGTACAAGACAAGGCTGTCCTCTCTCACCACTCCTATTCAACATAGCACTGGAAGTACTTGCTATAGCGATTAGGCAAGAAAAAGATATCAAGGGAATTCAGATAGGAAAGGAAGAAGTCAAGCTCTCACTGTTTGCAGATGACATGATACTCTACTTAGAAAACCCTAAAGACTCCACCAAAAAGCTTCTAGAAACAATAGACTCATATAGCAAGGTGGCAGGCTACAAAATTAACACACAAAAATCAATGGCCTTTCTATACACCAATAGCAATAAGGAAGAAATGGACATTAAGAAAACAATCCCATTCACAATAGTGCCACATAAACTCAAATATCTTGGAATCAACTTGACTAAAAATGTGAAGGACCTATACAAAGAAAACTATAAAACTCTGCTCCAAGAAATAAGAGAGGACACGCGGAAATGGAAACGCATACCCTGCTCGTGGATTGGCAGGATTAACATCATCAAAATGGCAATACTCCCCAAGGCATTATACAGATTTAATGCTATCCCTCTAAAGATACCCATGACATTCTTCAAAGAAGTGGATCAGGCACTTTTGAAATTCATTTGGAACAATAAACACCCTCGAATAGCTAAAGCAATCATTGGGAAAAAGAATATGGGAGGAATTACTTTCCCCAACTTTAAACTGTACTACAAAGCAATAGTTATCAAAACAGCATGGTATTGGAATAAGGACAGGCCCTCAGACAAGTGGAATAGACTTGAATACTCAGAAAATGTTCCCCAGACATACAACCACCTAATTTTCGATAAAGGAGCAGGAAACCCTAAATGGAGCAGGGAAAGCCTCTTCAACAAGTGGTGTTGGCACAATTGGATAGCCGCTTGCAAAAAATTGAACGTAGACCCCCAGCTATCATCATGCACGAAGGTAAAATCCAAATGGATTAAAGACCTCGATATCAGCCCCAAAACCATAAGATATATAGAACAGCACATAGGCAAAACACTACAGGACATTACAGGCATCTTCAAGGAGGAAACTGCACTCTCCAAGCAAGTGAAAGCAGAGATTAACAGATGGGAATATATTAAGCTGAGAAGTTTCTGCACCTCAAAGGAAATAGTGCCCAGGATACAAGAGCCACCCACTGAGTGGGAGAAACTATTCACCCAATACCCATCAGATAAGGGGCTAATCTCCAAAATATACAAGGCACTGACAGAACTTTACAAGAAAAAAACATCTAATCCCATCAAAAAATGGGGAGAAGAAATGAACAGACACTTTGACAAAGAAGAAATACAAATGGCCAAGAGACACATGAAAAAATGCTCCACATCACTAATCATCAGGGAGATGCAAATCAAAACAACGATGAGATACCACCTCACACCCCAGAGAATGGCACACATCACAAAGAATGAGAACAAACAGTGTTGGCGGGGATGTGGAGAGAAAGGAACTCTTATCCACTGCTGGTGGGAATGCCGTCTAGTTCAACCTTTATGGAAAGCGATATGGAGATTCCTTCAAAAACTGGAAATCGAGCTCCCATATGATCCAGCTATACCACTCCTAGGAATATACCCTAGGAACACAAAAATACAGTACAAAAACCCCTTCCTTACACCTATATTCATTGCAGCACTATTTACCATAGCAAGACTCTGGAAACAACCAAGATGCCCTTCAACAGATGAATGGCTAAAGAAACTGTGGTACATATACACAATGGAATATTATGCAGCTGTCAGGAGAGATGAAGTCATGAAATTTTCCTATACATGGATGTATACGGAATCTATTATGCTGAGTGAAATAAGTCAGAGAGAGAGAGAAAAACGCAGAATGGTCTCACTCATCTATGGGTTTTAAGAGAAATGAAAGACATTCTTGCAATAATAATTTCCAGACACAAAAGTGAAAAGAGCTGGATGTTCCAGCTCACCATAGGAAGCTCACCACAAAGAGTGATGAGTTTAGTTAGAGAAATAACTACATTTTGAATTTTCCTTATAATGAGAATGTATGAGGGAAATGGAGAGCCTGTTTAGAGTACAGGCGGGGGTTGGGTGGGTAGGAGGGAGACTTGGACATTGGTGATGGGAATGTTGCACTGGTGATAGGTGGTGTTCTTTACATGACTGAAACCCAAAAACAATCATGTATGTAATCAAGGTGTTTAAATAAAAAAAAATAAAATTAAAAGAAAAAAAAAAAAAAAGAAAAACTCTATGCCACTAAAATGAGAACCTGGAAGAAATGGATAAATTCTTGGACTCTTATAATCTTCCACGGTTGAAAGAAGAGGATGTAGCATATCTAAACACCCCCATCACCATTGATGAAATAAAAATGGTAATCAAAAGTCTGCCCAAAAACAAAAGCCCAGGCCCAGATGGATTCACTAATGAATTCTATCAAACTTTCCAAGAGGAACTACTACCAATCCTGGCAAGACTCTTTCATGAAATTGAACAAGTGGAAACACTCCCAAATAGCTTTTATGAAGCCAACATCACCCTGATACCTAAACCAGACAGAGATGCTACGAAAAAAGAAAATTACAGACCAATATCGCTGATGAATGCAGATGCAAAGATCCTCAACAAAATCCTGGCAAATAGGATTCAATACCTCATTAAGAAGATCATCCACTACGATCAAGTAGGTTTCATCCCAGGAATGCAAGGATGGTTTAACATCCGTATGTCTATCAACATAATAAACAACATCAATAAC
This sequence comes from Suncus etruscus, assembly GCF_024139225.1. Taxonomy (NCBI): domain Eukaryota; kingdom Metazoa; phylum Chordata; class Mammalia; order Eulipotyphla; family Soricidae; genus Suncus; species Suncus etruscus. Next base: position 60,318,579 of record NC_064849.1, read on the forward strand.
AAGAAAAATAAAAACCACATGATCGTATCAATAGATGCAGAGAAAGCATTTGATAAGGTCCAACACCCATTCTTGATCAAAACTCTCAGCAAGATGGGAATGGAAGGAACCTTTCTCAATATAGTTAAGGCCATCTACCACAAGCCAGTGGCAAATATTATCCTCAATGTAGAAAAACTAAAAGCCTTCCCTCTAAATTCTGGCACAAGACAAGGCTGTCCTCTCTCACCACTCCTATTCAACATAGCACTGGAAGTACTTGCTATAGCGATTAGGCAAGAAAAAGATATCAAGGGAATCCAGATAGGAAAGGAAGAATTCAAGCTCTCACTGTTTGCAGATGACATGATGCTCTACTTAGAAAACCCTAAAGACTCTACCAAAAAGTTTCTAGAAACAATAGACACATATAGCAAGGTGGCAGGCTACAAAATTAACACACAAAAATCAATGGCCTTTCTATACACCAATAGTAATAAGGAAGAAATGGACATTAAGAAAACAACCCCATTCACAATAGTGCCACACAAACTCAAATATCTTGGAATCAACTTGACTAAAAATGTGAAGGACCTATACAAAGAAAACTATAAAACTCTGCTCCAAGAAATAAGAGAGGACACGCGGAAATGGAAACACATACCCTGCTCATGGATTGGCAGGATTAACATCATCAAAATGGCAATACTCCCCAAGGCATTATACAGATTCAACACTATCCCTCTAAAGATACCCATGACATTCTTCAAAGAAGTGGATCAGGCACTTTTGAAATTTGTTTGGAACAATAAACACCCTCGAATAGCTAAAGCAGTCATTGGGAAAAAGAATATGGGAGGAATTACTTTCCCCAACTTTAAACTTTACTACAAAGCAATAGTTATCAAAACAGCATGGTATTGGAATAAGGACAGACCCTCAGATCAGTGGAATAGGCTTGAATACTCAGAAAATGTTCCCCAGACATACAGTCACCTAATTTTTGATAAAGGAGCAGGAAATCCTAAATGGAGCCAGGAAAGCCTCTTCAACAAGTGGTGTTGGCACAACTGGCTAGCCACTTGCAAAAAATTAAACTTAGACCCCCAGCTAACATCATGTACGAAGGTAAAATCCAAATGGATTAAAGACCTCGATATCAGACCCCAAACCATAAGATATATAGAACAACACATGGGCAAAACTCTCCAGGACATTGAGACTACAGGCATCTTCAAGGAGGATACTGCACTCTCCAAGCAAGTGAAAGCAGAGATTAACAGATGGAATATATTAAGTTGAGAAGCTTCTGCACCTCAAAGAAAATAGTGCCCAGGATACAAGAGCCAACCACTGAGTGCGAGAAACTATTCACCCAATACCCATCAGATAAGGGGCTAATCTCTAAAATATACAAGGCACTGACAGAACTTTACAAGAAAAAAACATCTAACCCCATCAAAAAATGGGGAGAAGAAATGAACAGACACTTTGACAAAGAAGAAATACACATGGCCAAAAGACACATGAAAAAATGTTCCACATCACTAATCATCAGGGAGATGCAAATCAAAACAACGATGAGATACCACCTCACACCCCAGAGAATGGCACACATCACAAAGAATGAGAACAAACAGTGCTGGCGGGGATGTGGAGAGAAAGGAACCCTTATCCACTGCTCTTGGGAATGCCGTCTAGTTCAACCTTTATGGAACGCAATATGGAGATTCCTCCAAAAACTGGAAATCAAGCTCCCATACGATCCAGCTATACCACTCCTAGGAATATACCCTAAGAACACAAAAATACAATACAAAAATCCCTTCCTTACACCTATATTCTTTGCAGCACTATTTACCATAGCAAGACTCTGGAAACAACCAAGATGCCCTTCAACAGACTAATGGCTAAAGAAACTGTGGTACATATACACAATGGAATATTATGCAGCTGTCAGGAGAGATGAAGTCATGAAATTTTCCTATACATGGATGTACACAGAATCTATTATGCTGAGTGAAATAAGTCAGAGAGAGAGAGAAAAACGCAGAATGATCTCACTCATCTATGGGTTTTAAGAGAAATGAAAGACATTCTTGCAATAATAAATTTCAGACACAAAAGAGAAAAGAGCTGGAAGTTCCAGCTCACCTCAGGAAGCTCACCACAAAGAGTGATGAGTTTAGTTAGAGAAATAACTACATTTTGAACTGTCCTAATATTGAGAATGTATGAGGGAAATGCAGAGCCTGTTTAGAGTACAGGCAGGGGTCGGGTGGGGAGGAGGGAGATTTGGGACATGGGTGATGGGAATGTTGCACTGGTGATGGGTGGTGTTCCTTTTATGACTGAAACCCAAACACAATCATGTATATAATCAAGGTGTTTAAATAAAAAAAAAAGAAAGAGTAAAATTCAACAAGAAAGACATTTTATATGTTGATGTTTTGGGTAATCAAGAAGAGTCATATATATTGTCCTTTTATAGAAGTTAGGACACTTGCTTTTCAAGTGCTCAACATGCATTTGTTCCTCAGCACCCCAGACAGTCCCCTGGTACCAATAGGAGTGTTCCCTAATCTCAGATGAAAGGATAATACACTGCCAGGTGTATTCAAGAAACAATAAACAAAATATGTATCACATTCATTCTTTATGTGAATACTGCCTGATTGAATTTTAAATTTTACATGCATTTTAAGCTAGTTTGTAAACAATATTTTATTATTTTAAGATGCATAATATGTTAGCACATTACACACCAGAATATTTTTGGAGTATGCTAAATCAAATGCTTCTGAACTTTTATTGATTCAAGGATCAGAAAGAACTCTGAACTTTTAATGGAATCTTTAACTTTAATGAGCATTTAATGAAACTAAATTAATGCAGA